>NC_056733.1:169929322-170039322 GCF_019279795.1 Protopterus annectens
AGAGACTTTGTCTGCCAGAAGCATATACTTCGAAACCCTTCAAAGACCCTAGTTTGTGAACTAGAGAGTAGCAAAGAGCTCTTTATTCATAAAGTCTCAATGTTGTTCCTTTGACTCCTCTTCAGGTAGGACCCCTCAAGGTAGAAGGGGGTCTTTTAACAGCCACCATCCTGGGGCAGAGAGGCATCCACAGAACCAGTGGTTGAGAGACAAGTTTTCAAGGGAAACCTTTCCAGCACTCCTGAAAAGTTGCCAGATTGCTCCCCTATGAAGGTAGTCAGGGGTTGTCTTTCTCATTGTGTGGGCAGAGGAATTGGTTGTCTTAAAGGATAAGTTACTGCATAAAGAAGCAGTATTTATATTAAAGTGTGATACCTTGGCCCCTAACGGGTTCGATACAGATTTTAAGTGGAAGTACTTGATTAATTGGTTTCAGTTTATTATGTTAATTGTTTTATTGTTGAGTGTATTTATTAGATGTGTTCTACTTTGTATGTATGTACTCCTGGAAGGCATTTGCCGAGGCACTAGAAACAAATAAACTTCTTTGCTGTAGCTGTTTTTGTGGTTCCTGCTATTTGTTCTGTTGTTCGTGGTTTGACTGATATCTTTCTCATCATCCTGCAGCTTGGTCAGGCATCAGGAAAGGCAAATTGGTAACATTTTTGTCTGATAGAAGATAAATTATTTCCTTTTGTGATTTTTTTTTTATGTGACATTTCTTCGAAGTGTGTACTTTGCGTTATTTGTCATGCTTTGTTTTTGTCAATGTGTGGTTGGTCAAGAAGATTGCTTAAACTGATCTGTCTGATCCACCAAATTCTTAAGAAATCTGTTATAGACAAAAGAGCTTAATCTGTTTTTTTTTTTTTTTAAATTAAATTTGATATTCATCGTGTTACCCTGCTGCAGTCATCACACTTGGGTTATCCTGTCGTCAGGCGGTCCCGCAGTCGGCCGGATTTCCAAAGTCTTGGTCCGACGTCGGTTGCTGTCGCCTCATCCCTGACGTCAGTGCGCCAGGGGTACATATATTGCAACTGACGCCATTTTCTTCTGTCTTTCTTGCCGCGCGGTGCCCGAAGCAGAAGCAGTTCGCAAGTGCCGGTCGGCCGACTCCTGAGATTTTTGAATTTGAGTTTCAGACCAAAGTCTTCTATAAAGCTAAGTACCCCATTGGGGAACCTTTTCTTACCTCAGACCGATGTCAGAAAAAGTTAACAATTGTATTTCTTGTGGGAAGCAAATACCTCATTAGAATTTTCATTCTTATTGTATACCCTGCCTAGGCCCTGATCACGACGTCACTTCTTGTCATTTTTTGTGCTAGATTTAATAAACGCACTATTAAAAGACGATTTGATTTCGCACGACACTTCTTTGGCAGAAAATTTAATTATAACATGCCGTCGGAGCTACCGACTACCGGCGTGCACAAAAAGCGCAGGGATAAGGATCGACAACTCAGGCCTAAGCTCGATTCCGAGGCCTCGGTTGATCCAGTCTCCGGTTCTCCGGTTGTCAGTTAGGCTCCGCAGCCTCTGAATACCGCAGTTGAGGAACCCGAGACCGCTACGGAAATCTTGACGGAATGTACTAGGCCGACGCAGCCTTTTACTTCAGGCTCTACCGACGACTTACCTCCCAAGGACACTGGTACTTCTGAAACACCTTCGCTTTCTGAAGGCGTTTTCAGACCGACGACTCTTACAGTCAAAACGTTTTCCAAACCGTGGACTCCTTCCAAATCGAAAAAAGCTTCACTTTAGTCACCTGTTCAAGGCCCTATGCCTAAGAAACAGATGCTCAAGATGGCTGAAGTTCTGATTTCTCTTATCGGGGTTCCCAGCCTCCTCCTGACAAAAGGCCTAGACAAGAGGAAGAATCTGCTTCCTCTGAACAACTGTCTATTTCTTCGGATTCCTCTGAAGACCAAGACTATTCCTTCTCTCCTTATGAAGATTCTGATGCTGAGGACTCTATTCCCTCAACTTCCCCTCCAGAAGATTACTCTTTTGGAGAAACTTTACACACTTTGAGGGAACATTTTCACTGGGAAGGTCAGAATTACTCTGATTCCAAGAAAAGGCTCAGAGAGTTTCTTTTACTCCCCCAACACAGACCTCTAGCCATCCCTCCTGTTTTGAACATTGTGGATTATGTTTATTTAGAATCCAGTTTCAACCTTGACTCTCTGCCTCCTGCCCCGGCCAAGCCTGACAGATAATACAGAGTACCTGATTCCCATAAATTCCTTTACAAAAGCCCAGTAGCTGACCCAGAGACTATCTCCCAGGGTCCCAAGGGGGCTAAGGCTTCCATGGCTAAAAATCCAGTACCTTCTGAAAGGGATTCAAGAGCACTAGACAGATGGGGGGAAAAAGGTTTACACCTCAGCCACTTTAGCAATGAGAGCTCTAAACTGTCAATTTCATATATTTAAGTATCAGCAATTTCTGATCTCTCAGTTAAAACAAAAGATAACAACCCTTCCTCAACAGTCTGAATTGAAAGAAGTACAGGATTGGCTGCATGCCACCGAGCAGGTGGGCAAACATACCTTACAATGTGGGTTTGATTCTTTGGAGGCCTCCTGCAGAGCAGCGGTCACTGGTTCTGTTATACGTAGGCATGCCTGGTTAAAGGAACAAAGTCTGCCTGAACATGTTAAAGCAAAACTACTAGAGGCTCCCTTGCAGCAGGATGTACTTTTTGGTGTTAAAGCAGAAGAAGTTTTAAAGAAAATGGAAGATAAGGCAAAATCAATGCAGACAGTCAAAGATTTCCTACAGGTACAACCCCCTTGCTTCAGCAGAAACTGGCCAACCAAAAATTGGTCCTTTCCAGCCACTGACAGGCCTCAGAGGGGTAAATACAGGCGCCCAAGGGGCAGAGGACAACCACAAGCTCAGTATAAACCTCACCAATGGACCACTCCAACCCAGAAGGGAGGAGAAGACAGGTCTCAAGCCACCAGAAGGCATACTCAATGACTTGCACCTCAACTGGCCAAACAAAGCTCTCTTGTCAGCCCTCCTGGGGGGAAACTAACATTATTTGTAGACAATTGGCACATGGTCACAAAGGACAAATGAGTCCTAGACATAATTTTATGAGGATACAGATTCCACTTTCACACCTTGCCAATAAAAAGAGGAATGCCAAGCCTGCCACAAAATCAAAGGGCAGAGGCTCAAAAACAAATTACAGCTCTCATGGCCATGAGAGCCATTCAAAGGGTGCCAACTCAAGAGCAAGGCCAAGGATTTTACTCAAGACTATTCCTAGTACCCAGGAAAGAAAATGCTTGGAGACCAATTCTGGACCTTTCAATTTTAAACACTTACTTACAAGTTCCCAAATTCAAGATGCTAACACTACAGCAGCTACTTCCCATGTTGGGCAAGGAAGCATGGCTGGTAACGTTGGACCTCAAGGAGGCATACCTGCATGCCTATCAGACAAAGTTGCAGAAGATACCTCCGTTTCATTGCAGGTTCAACCCATTATCAATTCTCTGCATTGCCCTTTGGCTTATCTGCTGCGCCCAGAGTATTCACAAAATGCCTGGCACCAGTAATTGCATACTGCAGACAAAGAGGAATTCAAATATATCCATACCTGGACGACTGCCTCATCCAAGCAGAAGGAAAAGACATTCTCATACAACATCTGACTTTTGTGAAGCATCTACTAAATTGTCTGGGGTACACAGTAAACAAAAAGAAGTCAAAACTAGTACCCTCACAAAAAATGACATTCCTGGGTGCCAGCTTGGACACAACGGCCCAGAAGGCTTATCTTACACCAGACAAGCAATTACAACTGACTCAATATTTTAAGACAATGGCAACAAAGACCCAATTAACTGCAAGAAAAATTCTGCAGGCTTTGGGCTTCATGGCATCTTACATTCTGATAATACCATTTGCAAAACTGCATATGAGGAAATTACAATGGTACCTAAAAAGCGTATGGTCTCAACACAGCCACAGCTTGGACACAGTGATATCTTTCATTCCCTGCCTTCAACAGGAATTTCTATGGTGGGCACAGGCATGTCACCTCAACAAGGGTCAGCCTTTCACCTTGCCCCCACCCAGGCAAACTATCACAACAGATGCTTCAGACTATGCCTGGGGGGCTCACATGGCAGGGAAATGCATTCAAGGCCTATGGACTGCAGAACAAGGAAAACTGCACATAAACCAAAAAGAGATGCTAGCTGTACAGAAAGCTCTGACAGCCTTCAAGGATCTACTACAACCTGGGCAACTGGCAATAAAGACGGACAACACCACAGTAATGTGGTACATAAACAAACAAGGGGGCACACATTCCTACCCTCTTTGCAGGCAAGCAATAATCTTATGGAACACAGCTCTGACCTACCAAGTCCAGTTACAAGCTCACTTCCTGCCAGGACAGAAAAACACATTGGCAGACGACCTAAGCAGAAACATCAAAGATCCCCACGAGTGGAAGCTAGACCCACAAATATTTGCAATGATAACTCAAAGATGGGGCCTACCAAATATAGACCCGTTTGCCAGTCCACAAAACTACCAGCTGACAAAATTTTGTACAAGGACATTCCACCAACAAGCTTGGAAAGTGGATGCTCTCTCCTTCAGTTGGAAACACCTGACAGCATATGCCTTCCCTCCATTGCCTCTTCTCATAAAGGTTCTTTTGAAGGTCAAAAAGGAGAAACCTCGAATGATTCTCATAGCCCCAGACTGGCCACGCCAGCACTGGTACCCACTATTGAAGAATATGGCTCACAGTCCACCATGGATATTGCCTCAAATACCTCATTTGCTCACACAGCAAGACAAGCAGATTCTACACAGCCAGATCAAAACCTTAAACCTGGCTGCATGGCAAATCAGTTAAGCAGTCAGCCAGCCCCTCTTTCACAAACAGTTCTGGATGTTATTCTAGAAGCCAGGAGGCTTACTCGGACAAATGGAAAATGTTTTCTGCTTGGAACCAAGCTAAAGGCCTAGATACAACTCAGCCTCATATGCCTCACATTCTGCTGTATCTAGCGGAGATGTTGCATAAAGGACTTTCCTTCTCCTCAATTAAAATCCATGCTTCAGCTATTTCAGCTCACTACGACACAAATCCACCTTTATTTTCAAATCCACTCCTAAGGCAGTTCCTCAGAGGGGCAAAAAACATTAGACCACCTAGAAGAGCTCCTACGCCTACATGGGACCTCAACTTTGTTCTGGAAAAACTAACATTGCCTCCCTTTGAACCAGCTTTTTCTGCAGACCTTCAGTTCCTATCTTGGAAGACTGCCCTGCTCCTGGCAATAACTTCTGCTAGAAGAGTTTCAGAATTACAGGCACTTATGGCAGTGGAACCTTTCCTCATTTTTCATCAAGACAGAGTTTCTCTACGAACTAATCCTTCCTTCATGCCTAAGGTGGTTTCCAGCATAGCTTTAAATCAAACCATCCATCTACCCACTTTCTTCCCCAATCCACAGAACAAAGGTGAGGGACTCCTACATTCCTTGGACATTCACAGGCAGCTTTGATATTACTTGGATAAAACTAAAGCTTTCAGAAAATCCGACCAGCTCTTTGTTTTCTATGCTACAGCTTCTCAAGGGAGGGCCATTTCCAAGCAAACCATTTCTAAATGGATAGGCCATTGCATACGATTCTGCTATACCCATCATGGGAAACCAGTTCCTCCTACCATTAGATCCCACTCTACCAGGGCAACAGCAACCTCTACAGCCTTTCTCAGGGGGGTTCCTACCAAGGAAATTTTAGAAGCTGCAACTTGGAGTTCTGTACACACCTTCACCAAACACTATCACTTACCTCTTTATTCTAAGTCCAGGGCAGGCTTTGCCACTGCAGTTCTGCAGGGACTCATTGCCTCCTCTAACCCTCCATAATGCCTCCACCCTACCTTAGCTTTGGGACTCGACCCAAGTGTGATGACTGCAGCAGGGTAACATGATGAACATAGTACAGTTTTGTACCTACCATAAATGTAGATGTTCGAGTGTTCACCCTGCTGCAGTCCAGGCTACCCTCCCTCCAACCCCTCTGATCTACTGGCTAAACCTCTGCTAAGCCTTACTGATGTATTTGCTTATAGCTGAAGGGTTTTTGTGTCTGTACAGTGTTCTCTCTTTATGGTACTGATTTGGATCACCCTTTTGGGGGCACCTGACATCTGGGGCAAGAAAAACTGAAGAAAATGGCGTCGGTTGCAACATATGTACCCTTGGCGCACTGACGTCAGGGATGAGGCGACAGCAACCGACGTCGGACCAAGACTTTGGAAATCCGGCCGACTGCGGGACCGCCTGACGACAGGATAACCCAAGTGTGATGACTGCAGCAGGGTGAACACTCGAACATCTACATTTATGGTAGGTACAAAACTGTACTTTTCTGTTGTTGATACATGAGTGGACTGGTTTGTGTTCCTGTATTACCACAACTTCTGTTCTTTGTCTGTGTAGTTTTACTTTGTTGTGGTAGAACTCTCGTCATATCCAGAGGCTGCATTATATCAGTCATTTCCATCCTCACACAAAACTCATTGCACCTTCCAGATGTTCCACATTGACAAAAAAAAGGGCAGTAGCTTGAGAAGGATCTCATCTTCTGCAAAAGACAGCTGTCCAAGAGGTCCCATCAGAAAGGAACTGGAGTCTACTTCAGATTCTTTTTAGTTACAAAATAGACCTAGGATCTCAGGCCCTTTCTAGACCTCACTGGGCTAAATCTTCATGTAAAAAATTTCTGTATGCTCACAGTGCAGTCCATCTTTCCATTTCTGCGTGAAAGAGACTGGATGTGCTCGATAGACCTTCAAGATGTTGTTTCCTTAGACCTCAAGATTGCAAAGCAGTTCTGAAGTTACCTCTGCTTTTGGCTGGGAGTCGGTCATTATCAGTTGTGATCATTGCATTTTATCTCACCACAGCCACCAGAGTGTTCACCAAGTGCATGTTGGTGGCTGCAGCACACCTGTGGCTACAAGGTTTCTGGACATTCCCATATCGTGGCGACTAGTTCCCTGCAACTGTAGGAAAACCTGTTTAAAGGTTCATAGATGGATACTAGGCTAAGGACCACTAGGGACTTTATAAGCCTAGCCATGCATACCAAATGTGTCCCATGAGTTGTTTTGCCCTAGTGGTTATTTTGAGGGATGTGTGTTAGTCTTTAACAGCTGCCTCTGTCCATCAGAGACAGGGGTGCCAGGCAAAGAATGAATTTCTCATTTCTCATCCATTTGTCCAGGTTACACTTGAATAAGGTAAAGGAAGGGCTGTGCTTCATGTGGCTGGGAAGCCTGCCCTAGAGAATGGGAATACTCTTACCTATCCCTTTAACATGTCCTGTTTAAGTCACAAGCAAAGTTTAAATCCTTAGATATGGTAGTTCTGATGCTGTTCATTTTGCAGATATGCAGATAGTCCATCAGAATGGGATTCAAGGATGCCTCGTGCCAGGCATAGGTTATTTCTCAGCATTCTGTAGGAAACAGAGTATAGAGATTGTGCTTTGAAATAGTCTGCATAGGACATTATGTTTACTCCCTGTACTGTTTTTTTGTGAGGAACCTCTCTGAGCATTCCTGTTGTTGCATGTTCCTGTTCGGGTACATATTGAAGGGGTTTTATACTCGATGGGTCAGATGAGGGATGTGTATAGTGGCACAATGAATTCCCTGGACTTAGATGCCATGCCCTTACTTCTGAGTTGAGCAACATAATGATTTTCTTACTACCTTAGACACATGATGTTCGGAAGCTAGATTACTGTCCATACGAGTCCCCAAATCCCTGACTGCTGAGTCTACTCATAGGGGTGTTTTAACAATAAAGTAGTTTCTCGGGATGGTTGACTTCCCAAAGGGTACTTTTATGTATTTGTTAGCATTGACTTTTAAGCTGTGGATCTGGTACCTGTCATTTGTCTGTATTAGACCTTCCTGTAAGATGTTTGTATCTTTGGGAGTTTCTGTGATTGTTCCCATTGTGCAGTCATCTTCAAACATAGTCAGCCAGAAACCATTAACATTAGCCTTTATTTCCCATAAGTAGATGCCAAAGAGGAGCTGACCCAGCATAGAACCATGAGGAACTCCGCTGGTGACCAGCCTCTCTGTGGAAGTGGATCCTCCAGTCCTGCCTTCCTGGTACTATCTGTAAGCCAGCTGGCTATCTATCCAGAGTGTTACACAGGGATTTATAAATAATTCTGTGAGTTTGTTCACAATGCTTAAGTGGGGTGTTGTATTAAATGCCTTGGCCACGTCAAGGTAGGTAATGTGGTTCATAGACGGATACTAGGCTGATGACCAAAGTCCACCAGGTTTAGTAGGCATGACCTGCCTTTGTTGAAACCAAACTGGGTTTGGTCTAGGGACTGAAGATTTCCTATGCCATTGTTTATCTGTTCCCTGTTAATTCTTTCCATGGCTGTACATACGAGACTAGTGAGTCTAGGCTCTGGGGTTCCCATGATCTGTTGATAGTCCACTATTGTGCAGAAGGATAACAGCATAGCTCTCAACCAATCAGGGACAAATTCCTACAGAATTAGGGACAGATCCAGAAATAATAATCTGAGACAATCAGGGACACTTTTAATATAGTAGTATTATTAACTTGATACATTGACAAAATAGAACAGAACATGAGTGAATATATACTTTCTAAAGTAACAGAAGTCTCTAAGTCTAATTGTTGGCATTATTCATTGAGTGTAATTCATCACCTTTTCTCCAAAACTCACCTCTTTTAAGTGGGATTAAATTTAATTCAAAATCAGGTTTGCCCCTGAAAATCAGGGACAGTTGAGAGTTACAGTCCTCTGTTTAGTATGACACAAAACCTGTTTAGAGCCTTATGTTGAATAGTGACTCCAGTGGCCCTGACTGGTAATATTTTAGGCTATTTTGGAGGCATACTGGGATTTTATTGGGGCCCAGTGAAGCTTTGTTCTTGACCTTGGAGAGTGCATCTTTGACTTGCTTCCTATTGATAGTTTTGGGGTTATGTCTGATGGTATTTCCTGAGGGTGGCAGGGGTGGGGGAGGGAGATGAAATTAGAGCTGAATTTGTCGGACAGTAGATTTGCTGTGTCTCTTGGCACCATGCACATGGTTTCATTTGCAACTAATTCTGCCCATTGTGTGAGTTTCCGCACATATCTAAAGAAGGCTTTATGGTTGTCCTTGGTCTAGGAAACTATCTTCACCTCACAAGTGGCTTTGTTGGACTTGATTAGTCCCCTTAGCTGTCTATTTAGTTTGATTTGAGAGTTGTTATCTTTTTAGGTGTTACAGTTTCTAACTTAGCTGTGACTTTTTTCTTTTGGTGATCAGCCTGTTTAATTTTGGATTTAACCAAAGTAATTTGTTTTGGGCTTACTTGTGGTAGGCCCAGCAGCCTCTGTGCAAAATTGATATGATTGTACAGTGGCTCTATGACAATTACACATAGGCTATTGTGTTATCTGCATTTCCAGGGGCTTGGAATTTTGACAGGTTTTCTCTTAGTCTGCATTGGAGTAGATGTCCTTCTTTTCAGTGTTGCAGTATTCTTTACATATGGGTTGTATTCCGCTACCTCACCCAACATCCTCCTTGTATACAAAAGCTTTAAGCTACTGCCTGTACGTGGGACATCGCAAGTAGGCTCTTAAAATGTCAGCCATAAAATGGATGTCTGCATGTACAATCCTTAGAACTTTTTTGCCACCATTCAGAAAGGTTGACTCGTATGTTCAGTCTGCCGTTGGAAACTGTGCTTTGTTCTTCAGCTTCAGATAAGTACCCTGTTGAGGATTTATTTAGTTGCTTCTGCCTTTTGTTATTGTTCATGTCATCCGGAAGGGGCAAGGTTAGGTGTGGAAGGCAAATTCCACATAAGGATAGTCACGAGCTCTGTTTTGTTTAGGGCTTACCTACGACCACTGCTTCTGTTCTCTCTGTCAGGCCTTCATCCCTAAGACCTTACATAGTCTGTCTGCCTTAAACCTATATCAAGAAAACCAAAGGCTTAAGCGTTTGGCTAGGGAATCGATGGAGGGTTCGAAACCGCGGTTAAGTCAACCGCGAGTGTCTCGGTTTCGACTGAAACCGAGTACACGGTTCTTCCTTCGGCCGAAAGCTTGCCTCCCACCGAGGCCTCATCCAGCATGGCTGAATCTGCTACTGAAATTCCACCTGCTTCTACAGGTTCACAGGATTTATCTGATACTATCCCTTTAGATATATCTACTCCTGCACGTGGAGCTGCTAGGCCCCCTGCATCCATGTCGATTAAGGCCTTTGCCAGGGCTAAAGCAGCAAAAACAACCAAGACTGTGCCTGCTAAGACCCCCTCTCACAGGCCTAGCTCTAGTACTCAAATGCTTAGTCTAGCAGAGGACCTCATTTCTTTGATCAGGGGATCCCAACCTCTCCCTGACAGGGCCTCTCACCCACCTCCAGAGAAGAGGCCTAGAGCAGAGCCCCCTGAGCCAGTTTCTTCAGATTACTCCTCTGATGATTCAGAAAATACAAACCCTCCAGAAGGCCCTTATTCTCCCTATGAGGACTCTGATGCAGAAGACTCCATTCCTTCTGCCTCTCCGCCTGAGGAATTTTCTTTTGGGGAAACCTTGCATGCTATGAGGGAACAATTTCAATGGCAGGGCCAGGATTTTTCAGACTCTAGGAAAAGGCTTAGGACCTTTTTGCATTTGCCACAGCATAGGCCTTTAGCCATTCCTCCCGTACTTACTGTTGTGGATGATGCATTTAATGATGCTTGTACTGCTCCTGATTCACTTCCTCCGGCCCCTGCTAAGCCCGACAGGTACTACAGGGTTCCAGACACACATTATCATTTGTATTAGGCTCCTTTTGCAGATCCTGAAACTATTTCACAGGGACCCAAGGCTGTAGCAGCTACCTCTGCCAAGAACCCCCTCCCCTCTGAAAGGGAATCTAGGGCCTTAGAGAGATGGGGTAAAAAAGTTTATACTTCTGCTACTCTTCGGCTAGGGCCTTAAACTGTCAATTCCACATGATTCAGTATCAGGAATTTATGTTAGATCAGTTAACTAAAAAACTATCCTCGCCTGAACCATTAGACAAAAAGTCTCTTCAGGAAATGGTACATAACATTCAGCAGGTCAGTAATCATTCCTTAAAATGCGGCTATGATGCACTGGAGGCCTCCTTTAGATCAGCTATGACTGGTACAGTGATCAGAAGGCATGCATGGTTAAAAGAGCAGTCCTTACCAGACCATGTAAAATCAAAGCTCCTAGATGCTCCCATGGATAAGCACAATTTGTTTGGCTCCCCTGCACAGCAGGTGCTAAAGAAGGTGGAAGAGAAAGCAAAATCTGTCCAGACAGTCAAGGATTTCTTACAGGTCCAGCCTCCAAGGTTTAGTAGGAACTGGCCTTCCAAGAATTGGTCTTTTCCAGACACCACCAGAGCACAGAGAGGCAGGAATAGGCGCCCAAGAGGCAGGGGTCAATCCAGAGGTGCCTACAGGGGACGTCAGTGGCAGCCCAACAACCAGCGAAGTACTGCCACAGATCCAGCCACTACCACTTCCACAGGACAATCACAGTGACTTGGCTCTGAGACCGCCTACCAGGGAACAATTGGAAGCACCCTTAGGCGGAAAGCTAGCCTTATTTTCAGTAAACTGGCATTACATCACAGGAGACAAATGGATTTTACAGACAATAGACGAAGGTTACAGGTTTCACTTCTATATTCTACCAAGGAAGAGAGGAATGCCAAACCTACCTCCAAATCAAAAGACAAAAGCTCTAGAACAAATAGACCACTTAATAAGGATGAGAGCTATAGAAAGGGTACCGTCTATGGAACAAGGGCAAGGATTTTACTCCAGACTTTTCCTGGTGCCAAGAAAAGAAAACCAATGGAGACCTATTCTCGACCTGTCCGCTCTGAACACATATCTCATTGTTCCAAAATTCAAGATGCTGACCCTACAGCAGCTTCTTCCCATGCTGGGCAAGGAGTCTTGGCTGGTAACTCTAGTTCTCAAGGAGGCATACCTGCACGTCCCCATACGACCAAATTGCAGAAGATACCTCAGATTTCTTGCAGGATCAGAGCATTATCAATTCTCAGCATTGCCCTTTGGCTTATCTACTGCGCCCAGAGTATTCACGAAATGCCTGGCATCAGTAATTGCTCATTGCAGGCTTCAGGGAATTCAAATTTACCCTTACCTGGACGACTGCCTGTTACAAGCGGGCAACAAGAACAAATTAGCAAAAGATTTGAAAAAGGTCATTCATCTGCTGCAAGCCCTGGGATACACAGTCAATATAAAAAAGTCAAGGCTGATACCATCCCAAAGGATAACTTTCTTGGGTGCAGAACTGGACACATCAAATCAAATGTTATCCCTCACAGCAGAAAAGCAGAAGTACCTTCCTCTCTATTTCATGGCATTAACAATGCAGAACCAGCTAACAGCAAGGAAAGTCCTGCAAGACCTGGGTTACATGGCATCCTGCATAATATTGATTCCACATGCCAGACTACATATGAGGAAGTTACAGTGGTACCGGAGGAATTTATGGTCTCAGCACAAGCACAGCCTAGAAACCCAAATTCCAATAATTCCATGCCTGAAGCAAGAATTCCAATGGTGGGCTCAGGCCTGTCAATTGAACAAAGGACTGCCCTTCCTCAGCCCTCAACCAAGCCAGACTATCACCACGGATGCCTCAGACCTCGGTTGGGGGGCACACATGCTGGACAAGTGCATACAAGGCTTATGGACTCAAGACCAGCTGAACCTACACATAAATCAAAAGGAGATGCTGGCAGTAAAACTGGCAATTCTGACATTCAGACCGTTTCTCCAACAGGGTCAATTGCTGATAAGGGCGGACAACACCACAGTTATGTGGTACATCAACAAACAGGGAGGCACACATTCATACCCTCTATGCCGGATGGCAATGGACCTCTGGAATGTGGCCCTGAGTTTCAACATACAGCTCCAGGCAAAATTTGTACCAGGAAAAGAAAATATACTAGCAGACATCCTAAGCAGAACTACCACGGATGCCCACGAATGGATGCTGCATCCAGACATCTTCAAATCCATTACAAGGAAATGGGGACTACCAGAAATAGACTTATTCGCATCCCCACACAACCACCAATTGAAAAAATTCTGCACAAGGACATACCACCCACTTGCTTGGAAGGTGGACTCCCTATCTTTCAGTTGGGAAAACCTGACAGCATATGCATTCCCACCTCTTCCTTTGATGCACAAGGTGCTATTGAAGATCAAAGAAGACCGCCCAAGGATCATCCTGATAGCTCCAGACTGGCCGAGGCAGCATTGGTACCCATTACTGAGGAGTATGTCTCGGGAACAAATATGGCCTCTGCCCCTAGTTCCCTTACTGCTAACACAGAACAACTTCAAAACCCTGCATCCAAACTTGAAAGCGCTGCAGCTAGCTGCCTGGAACATTGCATAAGACAAAATAACCCAGATTTATCTCAAAGGGTTAAAGACATTATCTTGGAGGCTCGCAGACCCTCAACAAGGAAAACTTATTCAGCAAAATGGAAAAGATATCTCATTTGGAGTGCAGCAAAAGGAGAAAATGTGTCACTGGTAAACATAGCTAACATCCTAGAATACTTGGCAGAACTTTTCCACAATGGCCTGTCCTACTCTTCCATTAAGATTCATGCATCAGCTATTTCAGCAGAATACAACATGGACCCTCCAGTCTTCTCTCATCCTCTACTCAGGCAGTTTCTGAGAAGAATCAAAAATGTAAAGCCACCAAGGAAGCCACCATTGCCCGCATGGGACTTGAACTTTGTGCTGGAAAAGTTGACACTCCCTCCTTTTGAACCAGCAGCAACAGCAGAATTACAGTACTTATCATGGAAAACTGCTTTCCTACTGGCAATCACTTCAGCAAGAAGGGTCTCTGAATTACAGGCATTAATGGCAGTACAGCCCTTCCTTATCTTCCATCAAGATAGAGTGTCCATGAGAACTAATCCTACTTTTATGCCAAAGGTGGTCTCCAGGGTATCCTTAAACCAAGCTATCCACCTACCTACATTCTTCCCCAACCCACAGAACAGGGGAGAAAGATTATTACATACCTTGGATGTACATAGGCAATTGCGCTACTACCTGGACAGAACCAAGAGCAATAGAAAAACTGACCAGCTACTGGTAGCATATGCAACAGGAGTGGAAGGAAAAGCAATTTCAAAACAGACAATCTCAAAGTGGATAGGAAATTGCATTAGATTTTGTTACTCTTACCATGGGAAGACAACTCCAGAAAACATCAGACCTCACTCCACAAGGGCTACAGCCACTACTACAGCTTTTTTACGAGGAGTGGCTACCAAGGACATTTTAGAGACTGCTACTTGGAGCTCTGTGCATACATTTGCCAAGCATTATAATCTACCTTTATACTCCAGATCCCGAGCAGGTTTTGCCACTGCTGTTTTGCAAGGGATCTTAACTACACCATAATCTTATTAGTACCTCCTCCCCCAGTTTGGCTATGGTATTCTACCCATTTGTTAGGACTGCAGATGCATCCTTGAAGGGCATAGTACAGATGTCCTTCATGGATGCATCTGCAGTCATAACAACTGGGTTGTCCTGTCGTCAGGCAGCCCTTCAGTCGGCCGGATTCCAAAGTCCGGGTCCGGCTTCGGCTGATGTCGCACTTCACCCGACGTCATCTCTGTTGGTCTTCGGGTATAAAGGCATCAGCCGACGCCATTTTCCTCAGTCTTTCTTGCGGCGTGGCCGAAGCAGAAGCTGTTCGCAAGTGCCGGTCGGTCGGATCCAGAGATTACTTCTACGAATACTACCAAGATTTCTAAAGCTAAGTACCCGTTGGGGACTCTTTCTTGCCTCAGCCGATGTCAGAAAAAGTTAATAATTGTTTAACCTGTGGGAAACAAATACCTCATAAAGATTTCCACTCTTATTGTCTGCCTTGTTTAGGCCCAGCCCACGACGTAGCAGCCTGTTCGGCCTGTGCTTCTTTCAACCGACGAACGCTTAGGCGGTCGGAGTTTGCAGAACAGTTTTTCGGTTCTGATTTTGCGTACATTATGCCGTCGGATCCTCCGACTGCCCAATCTGCCAAAAAACACAAAGATAAAGACCGACACTCGCGGTCCGCGGTTTCGGCCGAAACCATGGTTAAGCAAACCGCGAGTGTCTCGGTTTCGGCCGAAACCGAGAAAACTGATCAAAGTACAGCTGAATCTATCTCTACAACTGAGGCCCCTGCTACCACTCTTGAATCGGCCTCAGAAATTTTATCCACTATGGTGGTTGCCACTGACTTATCAGACACCATTCCCTTGGATGTCTCTACCCCAGCACGTGGTGCTGCTAGGCCTCCAGCAGCCATGTCCATTAAGGCCTTCGCCAGGGCTAAAGCAGCCAAGACTACTAAAACAATGCCTGTTAAACCCCCTACAACCAGGCCCTCTTCTAGTTCTCAAATGCTTACTTTGGCAGAAGATTTAATTTCATTAATTAGAGGATCTCAATCTCACCCAGACAGGGCCTCTCAGCCCCCAGAGAAGAGACCTAGGGCAGAGCCCCCTGAGCCAGTGTCCTCTGATGATTCTGCTGATGAATCAGACATAACTGACCAGCCAGAGGCTCCTTTCTCCAATTTTGAAGATTCTGATGCTGAAGAATCCATTCCAGCTGCTTCCCCACCAGAAGAATTCTCCTTTGGGGAAACCTTACATGCTATGCGAGAGCAGTTCCAATGGCAGCAACAGGATTTTTCAGACTCCAGAAAAAGACTTAGGACTTTTCTGCACCTTCCACAGCACAGGCCCTTAGCTATACCTCCTGTTCTCTCTGTGGTGGATGATGCTTTCAATGATGTCTGCTCCGCTCCAGATTCTTTACCCCCAGCCCCTGCCAAACCAGACAGATTTTACAGGGTGCCAGATACTCATCACCACCTTTACAAGGCCCCACTTGCAGACCGCGAAACTATATCCCAGGGTCCCAAGGCAGTAGCCGCGACCATAGCTAAAAACCCTATTCCTTCTGAAAGGGAAGCAAGGTCATTAGACAGATGGGGTAAAAAGGTCTACACTTCAGCTACTCTCTCAGCTAGAGCTTTAAACTGTCAGTTTCACATGATACAATACCAAGAGTTTATGCTTGATCAGTTAACTAAAAGCTAACCACTGATGAATCTCTTGATAAGAAATATGTATTAGAAATGGTAAATAACATACAACAGGTTAGTAACCATTCCTTAAAATGTGGCTATGATGCACTGAAGGCTTCATTTAGATCAGCCATGACTGGCACAGTGATAAGAAGGCATGCATGGCTAAAGGAGCAAGCTTTACGGATCATGTTAAAGCTAAGTTGCTAGATGCTCCTATGGATAAGACAAGTTTGTTTGGTACACCTGCCCAGCAGGTTATGAAGAAAATGGAAGAAAAGGCAAAATCTGTTCAAACGGTTAAAGATTTCTTGCAGGTTCAACCCCAAGGTGTAGCAGGAACTGGCCTGCCAAAAATTGGTCCTTTCCTGACTCCACAAGATCTCAAAGGGGCAGGAATAGACGTTCCAGAGGCAGAAACCAATCCAGAGGGGGTGCCTACAGAGGGCGACAGTGGCAAGGTAACATCAGAGGAGCAGACCCAACCAGTGCGACTACATCAACACAACCACAGTGACTTATACCTAAATCCGCCTACCAGGGAACAAATAGCTGCTCCTTTAGGCGGAAAGTTAACCTTATTTTCAAAGAACTGGCACTACATAACAAAAGACAAGTGGATTTTACAAACCATAGATCAAGGTTACGGTTCCACTTCCACACTTTACCAGTCAAAAGAGGAATGCCAAATCTACCTCCAAATCAAAAAACAGAGGCTCTACAACAGATAATGGAGTTAGCAAACATGAGAGCTGTGGAAAGAGTGCCAACAGCAGAGCAAGGAAAGGGGTTCTACTCCAGACTATTCCTAGTTCCAAGAAAGGAAAAAAGTTGGAGACCAATTCTCGACCTGTCCACCTTAAATACATACATCATTGTCCCAAAATTCAAAATGCTGACCCTACAGCAACTTCTTCCCATGCTGGGCAAGGAGTGTTGGCTGGTAACTCTAGATCTCAAGGAGGCATACCTGCACGTCCCCATTCGACCAATCTGCAGAAGATACCTCAGATTTCTTGCAGGATCAGAGCACTATCAATTCTCAGCATTGCCCTTTGGCTTATCTACTGCCCAGAGTATTCACAAAATGCCTGGCATCAGTAATCGCCCATTGCAGACTACAGGAATTCAAATTTACCCATACCTGGACGACTGCCTGCTACAAGGGGACAACAAAAGCAAGCTGACAACAGATTTACAAAGGGTCATTTACTTGCTACAAGCACTGGGATACACAGTCAATTTACAAAAGTCAAGGCTGATACCATCCCAAACAAGGACATTCTTGGGCGCGGAATTGGACACAGTAAAACAAATGGCATTCCTAACTACAGAAAAACAAAAAGAACTCCCTCTTTACTTCTTGGCACTAACAAAACTGAACAAGTTAACAGCAAGAAAAGTACTGCAGGCCTTAGGCTTCATGGCATCAGGCATAATCTTGGTCCCATTTGCCAGACTACATATGAGAAAACTACAGTGGTACCTAAAGAACTTATGGTCCCAACACAGACACAGCCTAGAAACAGAAATCCCACTAATTCCATGCTTAAAACAGGAGTTCCTATGGTGGGCTCAGGCATGCCAGTCAAACCCAGGCCTACCCTTTCGCAGATGTCAAGCAAGCCAGACCATCACAACAGACGCTTCAGACCTAGGATGGGGGGCCCACATGCTGGACAAATGCGTGCAAGGATTGTGGACACAGGATCAACTTCACCTGCACATCAACCTAAACGAAATGCTGGCAGTAAAACTGGCAATCCAAAAGTTCAGACCATTTCTCAAAGAGGGCCAGTTGATGATAAGGACAGACAACACCACAGTCATGTGGTACATCAACAAACAGGGAGGCACTCATTCATACCCCTATGCAGAATGACTTTGGAGCTGTGGACCCTGGCACTCAGCTACAACATCCAGTTACAGGCAATATTTGTACCGGGAAAAGAAAATACTCTAGCAGACATATTAAGCAGAACCACATCGGATGCCCACAAATGGAAGCTGCACCCGGACATCTTCAAGACCATCTCAAAGAAATGGGGAATGCCTCAGATAGATCTATTCGCATCACCTCTCAATCACCAGCTCAAAAAATTCTGCACAAGGACATTCCACCCACTAGCATGGAAAGTGGATTCGCTCTCCTTCAGCTGGAAAGGCCTAACAGCATATGCATTCCCACCTCTTCCCTTGATACACAAAGTACTACTAAAAATCAAGGAAGAACGTCCAAGGATAATCCTGATAGCTCCAAACTGGCCAAGACAACACTGGTACCCACTGCTGAGGAGCATGTCTCGGAACAATATGTGGCCAATACCCTGATGCCTTTGATGTTAACTCAGAACAACTACAGCATCATACATCCAAACCTAAAAATGTTGCAACTGACTGCATGGAACATCACATAGCAGCAGCTAATCCAGAACTTTCCCAAAGAGTTAAAGACATTATTCTTGAAGCACGCAGACCTTCAACAAGAAGGAACTATGCTGGAAAATGGAAAAGGTTTGTCATTTGGAGTACTGAAAGAGGAAAAGATGTGTCAAACATAGATATGCCTAACATTCTGGAGTATCTGGCGAACTTCTTCATTCAGGCCTGTCCTACTCCTCCATCAAGACACATGCATCAGCTATTTCAGCAGAATACAGCTTTGATCCACCTGTTTTTTCACACCCTTTGCTCAGGCAGTTCCTCAGAGGAATCAAGAATGTAAAACCTCCAAGGAAACCACCATTACCAGCTTGGGACTTAAACTTTGTGCTAGAAAAGTTGACACTATCACCCTTTGAACCAGCAGCAACAGCAGACCTACAACACCTGTCATGGAAAACTGCTTTCCTACTGGCAATTACTTCAGCAAGGGGGGTTTCAGAACTACAGGCCTTAATGGCAGTGCAACCCTTCCTAATCTTCCACCAAGATAGAGTGTCCATGAGGACTAATCCTACATTTATGCCTAAGGTGGTATCCAGAGTGTCTTTAAACCAGGCAATCCACCTACCTACCTTCTTTCCCAACCCACAAAACAGAGGGAAAGAATACTGCATACCTTGGATGTACATAGACAGCTACGCTACTACTTGGACAGAACAAAAGTAGCAGAAAGACTGACCAGCTTTTGTAGCCTATGCAACAGGAAGGGAAGGAAAAGCTATTTCAAAACAGACAATCTCCAAATGGATAGGAAATTGCATACGATTCTGTTACTCCTTCCATGGAAAACCAATTCCACAGAACATAAGACCTCATTCTACAAGGGCAACAGCCACTACCACAGCCTTCTTAAGAGGAGTGGCAACCAAAGACATTATTGAGGCGGCTACTTGGACCTCCGTGCATACATTTGCCAAGCATTATAATTTGCCTCTATATTCCAGATCCCGAGCAGGGTTTGCCACTGCTGTACTGCAAGGGATCCTAAACACACCATAATCTACTTTTATCCTCCTCCCGTAGTTGGCTATGGTATTCTACCCAGTTGTTATGACTGCAGATGCATCCATGAAGGACATAGTACAGTTTTGTACCTACCATAAATGTAGATGTCCGAACTGGATAGCATCTGCAGTCAGGATTACCCTCCCTCCTTCCCCTCTGTGGTACTCCTAGGGTGTTTACCCTCCTAATAGCTAGCTGGTGGGGGGGAGTCTTTTATGGTGTATTTGTTTGTATATATGTACATACATGCTTATTTTTGTGTTTACCTCTATCTTTTTGGAAACATTGGCATCTATCCAAATTTTAGCCTTCAAGAGGGCTACTGGCATCTGGGGCAAGAAACACTGAGGAAAATGGCGTCGGCTGATGCCTTTATACCCGAAGACCAACAGAGATGACGTCGGGTGAAGTGCGACATCAGCGAAGCGGACCGGACTTTGGAATCCGGCCGACTGAAGGGCTGCCTGACGACAGGACAACCCAGTTGTTATGACTGCAGATGCTATCCAGTTCGGACATCTACATTTATGGTAGGTACAAAACTGTACTTTTTGTACCTACCATAAATGTAGATGTCCGAGAGGTATGCATCTGCAGTCAGGATTACCCTCCCACCTTCCCCTCTGTGGTACTCCTAGGGTATTTTCCCATCTTGTAGCTAGCTGGGGGAATCTATTATGGTGTATTTGTTTGTATATATGTATATACATGTTTATTTTTATTTGCTCTCTGTTATTTGGAAACTTTTACATTTATCCAAATTTAGCCTTCCTAGAGGGCACCTGGCATCTGGGGCAAGAAACACTGAGGAAAATGGCGTCGGCTGATGCCTTTATACCCGCAGAACTGCAGCTATGACGTCGGGTGAAGTGCGACATCAGCCGAGGCCAGACCCAGACTTTGGAATCCGGCCGACCGAAGGGCTGCCTGAGGCAGGACAACCCATTTGTTAGGACTGCAGATGCATACCTCTCGGACATCTACATTTATGGTAGGTACAAAACTGTACTTTCAGGTGAAGGCCCTTGCACCTGCAGCTGTCCCTTCATTGTTTCCTGCTTTCCTGGATGCCTTTGCTTCATTTCCCAAGACCCCAGATTCACAGGCACCACCTCCTAAAAGACCTGACCATTTTTATAAGATCCCTGAGGATTACAAATTTATTTTTAAGTGTCCTTCTCTTCATCCTGCTGTGGTTTCCATCACCTCAGATAAATCCTCTTGGGTTGTTCCATCCACAAAATTGGTTCCCAAAGACAAAGTAAAATATTAGAAAGGCCAGGGAAGAACGTTTACAGTTCCTCCACCCTAGCTATTAGAGCCATTAATTACCAGACTCGCATATCTAGGTACACTTAGATTCTGCCTTGTCCCAACTTTCTAATTCAGAATCTAAGTCCTTATCTCTTTCTCTCTTAGATGCATCTTCACAGGTCACTAGGCATCCCATTAAATGCAGCTACAGTGATGTAAAAGCTTCCTGCAGAGCTGCAGCTTCTGTTTCTGTTCTTAGGAGATATTCTTGGCTGCATTTACGGGCTGTCCCAGATGACATCAAGGCAAAATTCTGCTCTTTTTGGTAAGGCTGCTGCAGCACTTTTTAAAACTCTGAAGGAAAAAGGTAAGGAGCTCCAGGATTTAAAGCACCTGCTAATTTCTCTGGTTCCTAAGTTTCATGGGAACATCCCTGCTAAAAACCCTTTTATTAGGAAACCTTCTAGGACTTCTTCTGCTCCCTCTGATTCTAGGGCACATAAATCTGCTAGGAGACCTCCTCAGCCTAAAGCTGTGACTTCTGCTCCATCTTCCCAGCAGCCTTTTCAGTCCAAACAAAGCTCTCTGTGACATCCAGCTCCCACTTCCTAGTCATACTCCTCTGTCTCTCCGTCTTTCTGTTTCCCTTTCAGCCTGGAAGAAAATCACTCAGGATTCTTGCATGATTTCCATTATTCAAACCGGTTATTTCATGACTTGGAAGTCTCTTCCCACCTTTCAGGGGATTCCTCAATCTCCCTCAGATCAACTGCATCTATTTCCTCAGCTGCTCTCTCAGCTTTCTCTCCAGGGCACTATTTAGCCTATCCCTTTAAGTCAGCAAGGAAGGTGATTTTACTCCAGGATGTTCCTGGTTCCAAGAAAAAACGGTCCTTGGAGACACATTTTGGACCTCTCTATATTGAATACCTTCCTGGTGGTGCTATCCCTGCACTCTATTCTCCCTCTGGTACCTCCTCAAGCATTCGTAGCTTTGCTGGATCTCAGGGATGCTTATCTGCATATTTCTATTCACCCTGTCTTCAGGAAGTTCTTACATTTCTTTGTGGGTTCTTGGCACTTTCAGATGTTCTTCGTGTTTCACTGTTGCAGTCATTACCTGTGGGTTATCCCTGCTGTGGTAGCCCTCGGCTGGCCCGAATACCAGAGTCAATGTTTTTGTGCACGGGCTGCTGTCACCTGTAGTCTGACGTCAGGTCATCAGTACTGTAAAGCAAGGCAGCTGACATAATTACATCAGCCTTTCTTGACGTGGAGCCCGTAACAGAAGCAGTTCGCACGAGTGCCAGTCAGTCACTACCAGAAGTTGAATTTCAGCAGAAAACGTCTAAAGCTGAGTACCCCATTTGGGACCCTTTTTCCTTGCTCTAACCAATGTCTGAAAAAGTTAACAATTGTCTCACCTGTGGAAAGCAGATCCCACACCGAGACTTTCATTCTTACTGCATCACTTTTTTAGACCCAAACCACGATGTCCCTCATTGCCGGTTCTGTGCCCTCTTTAATGCGAGAACCATTTGCCATAGAGCTCTTTTTGTAGACAATTATTTTCATATTCCATCTTCGAATTCCGATATGGCTTCCATCAGCCAACAATCCACTAGCATTCTAAAAAAACGTAAAGATAGAGACAGGCCACACAAGGCTATGTCTTCTGATGACGCTACCACTAAGCAAGTCATCAGTTCTCCGGAATTCAGTTAGGCGCTTTTGCAGCCCCTAATGCCTGACTTGCTTTCTACGCAGGCCTCTGCCGAGACCCTTTCGGAGTCCGGTATGCCACAGAAATCCACTTCATCTTCCAAGCCTTTGGCTGTCTCTGCCTCGGTTGGATCAGGAGCCGCGACGCAGGCACCGGCTTCTGTGGAGGCTGTTCGCTCTGCCGATTCTAGACAAAAACCAAGGTCTTCTCTTCTGAAAACCATTTCTCAGAGGCCAATGGATTTTCTCAGGCCTCGAAACCAGGCCACTCCTAGAAAATCTGCTTCTAGCCACCGTCTTGCTACTGTTCCCCCACCCCAAGCTCAAATGCTTAAAATGGTGGAGGATCTCATCTCCCTTATTCGAGGTACTCAGGCCCCCACTCCAAAAAGGAAAAGGCTTCCTTCTCCAGAAATGATGTCAGACAAAGAGTCTGAGGAATCTGATTATTCTACCTTTGAAGAGAAACAACAGCTCTTAACTATTTGAGGATTCAGATGCAGAGGAATCCATCCCCTCTGCCTCCCCTCCAGAGGACCTCTCCTTCAGGGAAACCCTTCACTCCCTCAGGGAACATTTTCAGTGGGAATTTCAGGACTACCCACAGTCAAAGAAACGACTTAGAGAGTTTCTGGACCTGCCCCAGCACAGACCCCTGGCCATCCCACCTATTCTAGAAGTGGGGGAGGATGTTTTCCTTGAATCCAGTTTAGACCCTGATGCCCTGCCTCCTGCTCCAGCTAAACCTGACAGGTACTACAGAGTACCAAATTCCCACAAATACCTGTACAGGAACCCTGCTGCAGACCATGAAGTCATTACTCAGGGACCCAAAGGAGCTAAGACAAGTTCTGCCAAGAATCCTCTTCCTTCTGACAAAGACTCCAGAGCTCTGGACAGATGGGGTAAAAAAATATACACCTCTGCACCCTTAGCTATCAGAGCACTCAGTTGTCAGTTCCATATGTTAAAGTATCAACAACACACTTTGGAACAATTAAAACAGAAGATTGCTACCTCTCCTGATGGTGCCAACTCAAAGTAGCTGGCAGAATTACTACACTGTACTTGTCAAGTGGCCAAGCACTCATTACAATGTGGATATGATGTCCTAGAAGCCTCTAGCAGGGCAGCAATGACAGGATCTGTTATTAGAAGACATGCATGGCTGAAGGAACAACCTCTCCCTGATCATGTCAAGTCTAAACTTATTGATGCACCCCTAGATAAGGAACGCCTGTTTGGGGAAAAAGCATAAGAGGTGCTTAAAAAGATGAAAGACAAAGCAAAATCTATGCAAACAGTAAAAGATTTCTTTCAAGTTCAACTACCCAGATTCGGCAGAAATTTCCCCTCTAAGCACTGGACCTTCCCTGCACCCAGCAGACAGGGCCAAATTAAGCCCCGCAGGGACAAGACATCCAGGCCTCTATCCTAGGGCCAGCAAAGAAACAAACAATGGACCACTTCCGCCTCTTAGGCAGGGAGTTCTAAGCCAAGCTTCTATGGTAAACACTCACAGTGACTCCCCCCTGCCCTCCTTTCACTCATCTAAAACTAGGAGGAAGGCTCACCCTCTTCAAGGGCAATTGGGTCTCTATAACCAAGGACCAATGGGTATTCAAAATAATTTCTCAGGGATACAGATTCTCCTTCTGCGAACTTCCTATTCCAAGAGGGTACCCAGACTTCCATCCAAACCAGTGGGCAGAGGCATGAAAACGGGTAAAAACACTAATATCCGGGGGGGGGGGGGAGTAGAACCTGTCCCTCTGGATCAAACAGGAAAAGGTTTTTAATCCAGACTATTCCTTGTTCCCAGAAAAGAGGGCACTTGGCTCCCCATTTTGGATCTATCCAAACTGAACACCTCCTTGGTGGTCCCCAGATTCATAATGCTAACCTTGCAGCAGCTCCTGCCTATGCTCACACAAAATGCCTGGCTGGTCACACTGGACCTAAACGATGCCTACCTCCACATCCCCATCAGGGAATTGTGCAGAAAATTCCTGCACTTCAGAGCAGGCAATCAGCACTTTCAGTTCTCTGCACTGCCCTTTGGCTTATCTACTGCTCCCAGAGTATTCACCAAATGCTTGGCCCCGGCTATAGCATTCTGCAGACAGAGAAATATACAGATTTACCCTTACCGGGACAGCTGCCTCAGTCAGGCGAACAGCAAAGAAAAGTTGCTCCAGGATATTTTCTTTGTCAAAAAAAACTCCTAACTTCCCTAGGGTTCACCATCAATGAGAAAAAATCAAAGCGAAACCCCACTAGGATGATTGTTTTCCTGGGAGCTGTGCTAGACACAGCAACCCTAATGGCCTTCCTACCCCCATAAAAGCAGAGCTTCATGCCTCTCTGCTTCACCCAGCTGGCTTCCAGAAGTCACCTCACTATGAGGAAGTTCCTGCAAGCCCTGGGATACATGGCATCTTGCATCCTTCTTATCCCTCTAGCCAGGCTTTACATGAGAAAGCTTCAGTGGTACTTAAAGAACCTTTGGTGTCAGCACTCTCAGTCCCTAGAGACCACACTCCCACTGATCTCTTGCATAAGGGACAAATTTCTCTGGTGGATAGATGCCTGTGCCATGAACAAGGGTCTTCCCTTCATTCTCCACCCTTCCAGCCAGTCTGTTACCGCCGACGCCTCAGACATAGCTTGCGGCGCTCACCTAGCAGGCAGGTGTTCCCAAGGCCTTTGGAATGCCCAGCAACTTCACTTGCACATCAACCAGAAAGAAATGATGGCAGTTCAAAACGCTCTGACTTCCTTCCAACCCCATCTCAGGCCAGGGGTCCTCCTTATAAAAACAGACAACACCACAGTAATGTGGTACATCAACAAGCATGGGGGCACCCAATCTTACCTCCTGTGCAGGTTAGCCATGAGTCTGTGGCTTACAGCCACCTCCATGGGGCTGCACCTAATTGCCTAATACTTACCAGGGATCAACAACACACTGGCAGACCACCTAAGCATAAACTTACTGGACCCCCACAAATGGCAGCTCCACAGAGAAATCTTTCTACAAATCAACCAGGAGTGAGGGACCCCAGCGGTGGACCTCTTTGCCTTGCACCTCAACCATCAGCTGCACAAGTTTTGGTACTAGGGAGTATCACCTCCTAGCATGGAAGGTGGATGGCTTGACCTTCCTCTGGAGCTCCATCTTTGTTTATACATACCCTCCTCTGCCCCTTATTCTCAAGATTCTGATCAAAATAAGAGAGGAGAGACCAAAGGCCATCCTCATCGCTCCAGATTGACCCAGACAGTATTGGTACCCCTTACTATGCAGTCTGACCTTATAGCCCCCGATGCTGCTTCCCATAAGGTCAGACTTCTTGACCCAGGAGAGGGGGGAAGGTACTGTACCCAGACCTACAGACTCTCAAACTTTCAGCATGGCTTATACACTAAAAACTAGCAAGAAGTCACTGTTAAGCAAACAGGTCCTGGACATAATCACAGAGGCCAGAAGGACCAGCACAAGAAAATCTTATGCAGGAAAATGGAAAAGATTTTGCTCCTGGAAACAATCAAAAGGGGACAGTACCTTCCATCCCTCTCATCCTGGATTACTTAGCAGAGTTGCTCAATAGTGGCCTCTATTTCTCCTCTGTTAAAATCCATGCCTCGGCCATCTCTGCCCATTATGATTCAGACCCACCCCTCTTCTCTCTTCCTTTTGATTAAGCAATTTCTCCGAGGGGCTTCAAATATTACGCCTCCCAGAAGACCTCCTACACCACTCTGGGACCTGAATTATGTGTTAGAGAAACCAACTTTACCTCCTTTCGAACCTGCCGCTTCAACAGAATTGAAATGCCTCTTCTGGAAGATTGCCTTCCTACTAGCTATCACCTCAGCCAGAAGGGTCTCAGCAGTTCAAGTTCTTCATAATTTTCCATGCAGACAGAGTCTCCCTGAGGACTAATCCCTCCTTTATGCCTAAGGTGGTATCTGATGTGACCCTTAACCAGGCCATACACCTTCCCACCTTCTTTCCCAACCCTCAAAACAAGGGGGAAAGAATTCTACACTCATTAGATGTGCACAGACAACTCAGATACTATCTGGACAGCACTACGCCGTTCAGAAAAACTGACAAGGGGGGCAGAGCATAGATGGCCAACTGAGAACAGTGAATTTTGAGTGCTCCATAAACTAGTATAAGAATATAGGAAAATGTTATTATTTTCAAGTTTAAAACATCAGAAATCTATAGATAAACTACTAAACTACATAAATATCAATTTTGGTGGAGATGTACAAAAATTTTCTTGTCAAGTAACTTGGAGATATAATGAGTCACTGAATATGAACAATTAAAGTAACAGCAAAGTCTTATCCTGTATACACACCACTGTGCCCTGTATTTAATAAACCACGCAATAATCCAAAGAGCGAACACAGTCAAGGCAGATAACAGTCTGTAAGCAGAAGTCCCGATTAACTGGGCTTCCCACTGGTCGTAAGTTTGAAATTTTCAAATAGCTTCTAAATTCAAGCAACATAAAGTTTTGCCAACAGTCACAATTTCTCCTCCACCAAACTATAGCTTGTATTCAATACAACTTTATCATACGAAAAGAATATGAAAAACAAGCGTCTGGTTGGATGATAGAACAACGTTTATTTACCAACATGGCTAGCGCTTTCAACCTCAGTCTTCCTCAGGCCAGTACATTTAACTCAAGGCATTGTATGCATTTTATAAAACAAGCCAAAGCTATTTATGATGTCACATCCTCCTAAGGAATTTGTACAATTCAGTAATTAATTCTTAAAGTGATGCAGATACCAAAACTATTGCACTTCTTGTTTAATCTCATATACTAAAAACTAATTTCCTAAAAACCTTTCACAGACATTTCCAAATGTATATCTGACGACTTATTGGAACAGTTAAAAGCATCTATAAATACTGCTAGCGTCATACACATCATCGCTTCAAATGACTATTCCATGAGTCACTTCAAAACAAACTGTAAACATCTATCGCTACTAACAGCATGGCTTTATGTTTTTAAATGGTCTTACATCCCTTGTTGTATAGCAAGTCTTATAACTGAATGTTTCATGTTGCATATTTCTTTCTTGGATGCACGGACAATCGCGGCCATGCAGTCACCTATATTTAATCTCATTTAAACAAACAATTGTAAAAACAATTACTTAAATAAAACCTTATATTTAAAATTGGAAAAATACAGGCACTGTTCTTCCTTTTTGTCATAAAAAACTTTTTATCGTATCTTACAGTTGCATGGGTGACAGATTAACTAAATTTCTGCCATAGTCATTTGTTGCTTGCATTTACGCTTATGCATAAACAAAGCCCTTGAAGTGAATAGACATATTGAAGCACATGTATTTGTATATACAAAACTTAGTAGGAGTTTCTATACTTATTTATGATAAACAATGAACGTTATGTCTGGGCTGTAAGCAATCAGCTTATTAGAAAATATGTAAAACATAATATATATTTACAATGCTTACTCGTAGTCATCTGCGAGTTTTTGTACGCAGCCCTTACAATCCGTAGACTAAGCGTTCTTACGTAATGTAACACATTACGCACTACTCAAATCCACATTTATAGAAGTAACGCCCCTAATTTAAATAGGGATATTAAAACACTTTTAAATGCATATTAGTGTTTTCAGAGCATATTTACATAAGTGGTCTCTTTCTCCTGAGTTATTTTATGACTCGTTGGTATGTAGTCTTGTACATATTTGCTTGTAATTTCGTAAATAATTCATAATATGTCTATGTGCTTGATTTTAAAAACTGACTTGAACATAATGTTACAGTCCATCTATTGTCGAACAATATGCCCTCTTGATGATAACTATACAAGTCCTGCACTAGACCCCTCTAACACTCAATTGTAATGAACTAGTCTAG
Source organism: Protopterus annectens (assembly GCF_019279795.1). Lineage (NCBI taxonomy): Eukaryota > Metazoa > Chordata > Ceratodontiformes > Protopteridae > Protopterus > Protopterus annectens. The sequence continues at coordinate 169,957,918 of NC_056733.1, forward strand.
AAATGTATATGTATATATAATGCTAATAAAGGGATGTGTAACCTGATATGTTATAAGTGTATTATCTAATAAATCAGTAAACAGATCCCTATAATATGTACTAGTGACAAATACATGAACTCATTTAAATCTAAATGAAACACACCACATGAACTAGTGAATGGTATTCTGGCAAAACTGAATGGGCATTGTTGTCCGTGCTTGAAGTACTAATATGTGTGTATGTAAGGATGGAAATATAACAAATAAGATACTAGAAGGGTCTCATAATTTAAAGCCCATGGACTGTATAAACATGCTTGGAAGGAGCTAATAATAAGATTAAACATTACAGCTTGTGGTCTCTCAAATAACTAAGCAACACCCCCCCCAAAAAAAAAACCCCACACACACAATAGTTATGCAGTGTATGATTTTAGTAACTCTAGACATAAAATATGTAATCATCATATAAGATGAAGCAGTCTGCTGACTTTAGATATTAAAGACAGGATTTAATAACATGGGCTTGTGTATAACACCACTGTCTTAACTTGTCATAAATAACATACACTACATTGAACATCAAGGGGAAGCATGATGATTTTTTTATGTAAGTAAATATGCATAACAAGTCATGTAATTGCTTTAACTTGAATTCTAGTTTTTGTAACCCATCATGACCATATATAATACTTAAGCGGTTACCAAGGTAACTAATATTTTATACATGACATCAAACTAAAAAAGTTGTTCAAGAGAAACAATAGAAGCCCGAACTTGAAATGTCACATAATGTAACAGTCATATTCTGAACAAATAATATTAAATTGACACTCAGTTTAGTAACATGGGCTTGTGTATAATACTACTACTGTTTTAACTTGTCATAAATGACATGCACTATACTGAACATCAAGGGGAAGCATGATGATTTTCTCATATAAGTAAATGTGCATAACAAGTCATATAATTGCTTTAACTTGAATTGTGGTTTTGTAATACGTCTTGATCATACATAATACTTAAGCTGTTACCAAGGTGACTAATGTCTTATACATGACATCAAACTGACAAAGTTGTTCAAGGGAAACAATAGAAGCCTGAACTAGGAATGTCACAGAATGCAACAATCGCATTCTGAACAAATAGTATTAAATTGACAATAATCACTCAGTTTAACCTTTGTTGATTTACAAAACAGAATGTTGCCATTTAAATCTAAAAACTTTCAGTATATGCCATAAAATGGCAATTGGTGAATTTGTTGTTTTTAACCTATAATTTTACTCATTTTATAATAAGAAATGACAGAGATGGAAATCCTTATGTGTAGGAAATGAGGGGATGCACTGATAATTAAAATGCACTACCTTTCATCAATGTTTACATAAAAAAATCCAACCAGACAACACTGCTGTCCTTTGGTATATAAACAAGCAGGGGGGCACAAAATCTTTTCTTCTTTGTCACTTAGCCATCTAGGCATGGGACTTGGTTATTTAGTACAAGGTCTTACTGCCTGCAGTGTACCTTCCTTCAGCTCAGAACTCGGTGGCAGATGTGGTAAATAGGTCCATGACACAATCCTACAAGTGGATGCTTCACAGGGATGTGTTCCTGGATCTAATTCACTGGTGGGGCATTCCAGAGATGGATCTATTTGCCTCCTTCAAAGCAGACAACTTCCTCTTTTCTGTGCCTGGGTCCCTCACCCTTAGGCATGGAAGGTGGACACCCTATCATTTTCATGGAAGGAGATGATTCTTTATGCGTTCCCCCCTTTCCTTTGATTCAGAAAGTCCCTGTTGAAAATTCAACAGGACAATCCAAAAATCTTGTTAGTGACTCCCTTTTGGCCAAGACAGCATTGGTTCCCTCTTCTTCCGCATTTAGCCATCACCACAAGTTACCCACCGGATGGACCTACTCACTCAGGCCGAGGGCTCTCTAATTCACCCACAGCTGTCAACTCTTCACTTGACTTTATGGGTGATCAACTTTTTATTCCTTTTCAACACCTTTTTTCTAAGGACGTGCTTCAGGTTTTGCAGGAGGCCAGAAAACACAGTACTAGGAAGTCTTGCATTTTTAAGTGGACAACATTTTCTAACTGGTGCCAAAAAATTAAAAAGGACCTCCTTTTGGCGGATATCCCATGGTGTTAGCTTACCTGTATGAGTTGTTAAACTGTGGCTTTTCTTATTCCTATATTGAGATCCACTGTTCTGCATTGCCTGCCCTTTTCTCCTCCATTGGCTTCCAGGCTGGAGGTTAAACTTTTCTTAAAAGGCGTCCTACACTTGAATCCTCTCGGGAAACCAGTTCCTTCTCCTTGAGATCTTAATTTTGTCTTGGAAAAGTTGACTCAGCCCCCTTCTGAACCAGTGGCCTCTGCTTCTCTGAAGTTTTGTACTTTGAAAACAGTATTTCTAGTAGCTATTACCTCTGCTAGAAGGGTTTTGGAGATTCAGGCATTAATGGCTTCACCACCTTTCCTAGTTTTCCATAAGGATAGGGTTTCTTTGAGAACCAATCCTTCCTTTATGCCTAAACTGGTCAATATTCTTTCCTTGAATCAAGCTGTCCAACTGCTTCTAACTCAACAAATACTCCACCTAGATCCATAGTTATAAAATTCCTTTCCTTTCTGGACAAGGAACTAATATTAAAATCTGCTTGGAGAAAATCACCCTTAAAATACAGTCAAAGCCTGATAAGGTTTGACAATGATTATTCTTCCAGAATACTAGAGCAGAGGAAAAAAGTCTGGCCAATAATAAAACTGTTGAAACAAAACATTAAAGCACAGCTGGCCTTTCCAGCCAAGATAAAAATACTTTTTGCCAGTGAGATGAGAAACTTTAATGACTTAAAAGAAGCTACTATAGTCATCAGAAACAACATAGTGTCTATCCCAGATGAAATGGAATGGATGGCCCCTACTCTTAAAAGAATAAAAGAAACATCCTTGGACTGATGCTAGAAAGAAGAAACAAAAAAACTGATTCCAAGATAGCTGTCCCAAAAAAATAACTCTTACAACTACATCTCTCAAGGTATCAACTGATGGTACATCATTTGTCATCTGTTTTTATTTAAAAAAGGAGGGATTCTTTAAACAACTGAGAAACAGTAATGATTTATTCAGAATGTTCAGAGTCCAATAATTTTTCACAAACAAAGGTAGGTCAAAATGGGTTACTATTTACATTATATATAAGCCCAACAAAGCAACATATAATACAAACATCAAAGTTTCTATTCCCTTACTTGAACTCAGTGAATACTTATCTTGTTCAATTTTCATTGATTTTAGTTATAATAATTTAAGTAAGTAATTAACTAATTCAACAAGGTACCATTCATCAGAGTTCAGACTCAAATGTAACAAATTAACATCATATATAAATAGCAGTAACAGTAGAGTGTTTTGAAAAAAAATGCTGTCATGGAGACTAATGCCTTCTACAGTTAACATATGATTTAGAAATGTCATGTATATCCTGGTGAAATAATAGTAGCAAGGTCTTGGTACAAATGTCATCATTATTCTGTCTAAAAATAGTTAATATCAATTATGGTAGGTATCACAGCTACGAGTCCTGTTTGATCAATCCTGATATAGTGTGCATAGATGCAGCCGTGTCTGGCAGCTAGTACAAATGTCATTATTATTCTGTCTAAACATAGTTAATATCAATTATGGCATGTGTCATAGCTTCAAGTGCTGTTTGATCAATCCTGATATGGTGTGCGTGATTACAGCAATGTCTGGCAGCTAGTACAAATGTCATTATTCTGTCTAAACATAATTAATATCAGTTATGGCAGATATCATAGCTTTGAGTGCTGTTTGATTAAGCCTGACATGGTGCATGTGGATGCAGCTGTGTCTGGCAGCTGTTATATGTTGCCATTTTCGTCTCCGGCAAGCTGTGGGTTTGCAGCTTGTGATCGAGGTTTACTGATGCTTGTGTATTAAGAAGAGACATTTGATGTTTTAGCCTGGATCCAGGGTAAAGGGGTGGATAGAACTGTGATTTGGTATATTTTGGCAGAGAGTGGTTTGTTTGTATGTCTGCTGAGTGAGAGGTGGGAGGGCTGGAGGAATGTGTCGTCTCTTGTTATGGCGGCTTGTTGGGAGTTTTTTTTTTTTTTTTTAATATCTGTTTGCTCTCTGTTCTTTTTCTGGCTGCTGCCTGACTGAAAGGGAGGGAATTTAGGCTTGAAGTTGCAGTAAAGTGAAGCTTTGCTTCAGGTGCATCGCAAGCCTCTGATATGTAGTACACAGACACACTAACAGAAACAGATGCTCTCAGGTTGCTATGGTAATGGAGACAGACTGATGATAATGTTTAATGGCTCTGAGGAGCCTCCGAGATGATTCTCGGCAGTGACGTTTTTGGTTTAAAAAAAAAATATATATATATATATAAATAAATAAATATATATATATATATATATATATATATATATATATATATATATATATATGTATATATATATATAAAAGGGCTGTTTTAAACCACATGTACACATATTGATGGTCTCCCAACACTTCGTTTAGCTCATTAAGTTGATTCTTGATAAAAATAAATAAATAATAAGTGCAATTTTATATTTAAAATGTATTTTGGTCCAAATAAATTAAGGACGTACATAAGAGTGGAAGTCTGAGTTATTGTGAAAGAGTCATCAGATTTCCTTTGTGGAAATATCTGTGGGAATGGAAAGTGTGTTGAGTGGTTCACTGGCAGAGTGGCCACTGCATGGAACAGGCTGGTAAAATGGAACAGGACAAATATCGGTTTGGATATTTTAAGAACAGCCTGGAAACACACCACATGAACTAGTGAATGGTATTCTGGCAAAACTGAATGGGCATTGTTGCCCGTGCTTGAAGTACTAATATGTGTGTATGTAAGGATGGAAATATAACAAATAAGATACTAGAAGGATCTCATAATTTAAAGTCCATGGACTGTATAAACATGCTTGGAAGGGGCTAATAATAAGAATAAACATTACAGCTTGTGGTCTCTCAAATAACTAAGCAACACCCCCCCCCCCAAAAAAAAAAACACGCACACAATAGTTATGCAATGTATGATTTTAGTAACTCTAGACATAAAATATATAATCATCATATAAGATGAAGCAGTCTGCTGAATTTAGATATTAAAGACAGGATTTAATAACATGGGCTTGTGTATAACACCACTGTCTTAACTTGTCATAAATAACATACACTACATTGAACATCAAGGGGAAGCATGATGATTTTCTTATGTAAGTAAATATGCATAACAAGTCATGTAATTGCTTTTAACTTGAATTCTAGTTTTTGTAACCCATCTTGACCATATATAATACTTAAACGGTTACCAAGGTAACTAATATTTTATAGATGACATCAAACTGAAAAAGTTGTTCAAGAGAAACAATAGAAGCCCGAACTTGAAATGTCACATAATGTAACAATCATATTCTGAACAAATAGTATTAAATTGACACTCAGTTTAGTAATATGGGCTTGTGTATAATACTACTACTGTTTTAACTTGTCATAAATGACATGCACTATACTGAACATCAAGGGGAAGCATGATGATTTTCTCATATAAGTAAATGTGCATAACAAGTCAAATAATTGCTTTAACTTGAATTGTGGTTTTGTAATACGTCTTGATCATACATAATACTTAAGCTGTTACCAAGGTGACTAATGTTTTATACATGACATCAAACTGACAAAGTTGTTCAAGGGAAGCAGTAAAAGCCTGAACTAGGAATGTCACAGAATGCAACAATCGCATTCTGAACAAATAGTATTAAATTGACAATAATCACTCAGTTTAACCTTTGCTGATTATACAAAACAGAATGTTGCCATTTAAATCTAAAAACTTTCAGTACATGCCATAAAATGGCAATTGGTGAATTTGTTGTTTTTAACCTATAATTTTACTCATTTTATAATAAGAAATGACAGAGATGGAAATCCTTATGTGTAGGAAATGAGGGGATGCACTGATAATTAAAATGCACTACCTTTCATCAATGTTTACATAAAAAAATCCAACCAGACAACACTGCTGTCCTTTGGTATATAAACAAGCAGGGGGGCACAAAATCTTTTCTTCTTTGTCACTTAGCCATCTAGGCATGGGACTTGGTTATTTAGTACAAGGTCTTACTGCCTGCAGTGTACCTTCCTTCAGCTCAGAACTCGGTGGCAGATGTGGTAAATAGGTCCATGACACAATCCTACAAGTGAATGCTTCACAGGGATGTGTTCCTGGATCTAATTCACCGGTGGGGCATTCCAGAGATGGATCTATTTGCCTCCTTCAAAGCAGACAACTTCCTCTTTTCTGTGCCTGGGTCCCTCACCCTTAGGCATGGAAGGTGGACACCCTATCATTTTCATGGAAGGAGATGATTCTTTATGCGTTCCCCCCTTTCCTTTGATTCAGAAAGTCCCTTTTGAAAATTCAACAGGACAAACCAAAAATCTTGTTAGTGACTCCCTTTTGGCCAAGACAGCATTGGTTCCCTCTTCTTCCGCATTTAGCCATCACCACAAGTTACCTACCGGATGGACCTACTCACTCAGGATGAGGGCTCTCTAATTCACCCACAGCTGTCAACTCTTCACTTGTCCTTATGGGTGATCAACTTTTTATTCCTTTTCAACACCTTTTTTCTAAGGACGTGCTTCAGGTTTTGCAGGAGGCCAGGAAACACAGTACTAGGAAGTCTTGCATTTTTAAGTGGACAACATTTTCTAACTGGTGCCAAAAAATTAAAAAGGACCTCCTTTTGGCGGATATCCCATGGTGTTAGCTTACCTGTATGAGTTTTTAAACTGTGGCTTTTCTTATTCCTATATTGAGATCCGCTGTTCTGCATTGCCTGCCCTTTTCTCCTCCATTGGCTTCCAGGCTGAAGGTTAAACTTTTCTTAAAAGGCGTCCTACACTTGAATCCTCCCGGGAAACCAGTTCCTTCTCCTTGGGATCTTAATTTTGTCTTGGAAAAGTTGACTCAGCCCCCTTCTGAACCAGTGGCCTCTGTTTCTCTGAAGTTTTGTACTTTGAAAACAGTATTTCTAGTAGCTAATGTTAAGTTGTCAATCTCGCCTTCATTCTTGCTTGATGGGTTCGGAGCCGATCCTCGGCTCCGACTCGGCACTTTGCTAAGCTCGAGAGTCACTTTTACCAGCTCGAGGCAGCCCCATATCCCATGATGCAAGGCGGTAAGTACCCAGATCTCGTTTGCCGCTTCGCTGATGAGGTCCTCCTTTTACCAGCTCCTGGTAAGTGTTTTATATTAAACTGCTTTTAGCCCCTTTTCACTTTTAAACTTAATATCTGACATTTTTAGTTTATATTAAGCCCCTTTTTGACAAAAAGTATCCTTCCTCCTTAATTTTTTTTAGTCAGGCCTTCCTTCCCTCCCATCCCCCCCCTGTCAGGGTGTGTGTGTGTGTGAGGTTTTACTGTTTTAACTATAATTTAGTTGTTTGTTTGGGACTGTGTGGTTCTGTGTTTGTCCACTATGTCCAAAGAGCAGAGGGTCTCAAGCTTTTAAGAAGTGTGACTCGTGCTGTCAGAAGATGTCTCTGACAGACGGTCACACTTCTTGTTTATACTGCCTGGGACCTCTCCACCTGCAGGACTCCTGTGCGATATGTCATTCCTTTAGCCAGAGAGTCCTGCAGGAGAGGAGAAACAAATTGATTTTAAGGGGACTCCTTAAACCGGAGGGCTCCCCGGCCAAATCGGCTCTGGGAAAGCCTTCTAAATCTAAGGCCAAGACTTCTGTATCCAAGCCTTCGGCCTTGGCTCCGACTTTGTCAGAGTCGAGATCGGCTCCGGCTGGAGCCGATCCGACATTGGCTAAATCTTCGGCACCGATGGCTATCGGTGCCGATACTTCTTTGGTCACTTTGGTGTCGGTTCCGAGTACTGGCTCCAACCACCATGTGGCCCAGACTTCGGTGTCGGCGCCGACTGGCTCCGACACCACTACTTCGGTGCCGGCATCGGCTCCAGCTGGAGCCGATGCGTCTAGATCTTCTCTCGGAGCCGAAAAGTTATCGGCTCCGACTGGATCAGTAGCCTTGTCGGCTCCGATGGTTCCTTCGAGGAAGAGGTCCAGGTCTCCCTCGTTGGAACTGATTCTCTCGGCTCCAGCCTCACCTCTTCTTTCGGAACGGAGCCATCGGAGCCGGTCATCTAGGTCGTCCAGGTTATCGGACCATGATTTAGAGAGGGTGGTAAGTAGATTATTAAAATCACAGGCACTGGCCCAGATGTTTCATAATCTGTCTCAACAGACGACTATTAGTCCACACCCTCTTCAAGTTCCTCCTTCGACTCTACCCCAGAGTTTGGAGCTGGAGTCTACGGGGATAGTTACTGCTATGGCTGAGGGGCAGATACCCCCCCCCCTTCTGCACCCTCGGCATCTACTCTTATCTCCTCTTCGAGACCTTCCTTGGAGGGATTCGGTGGTCGGGCTTCCCTGGTCTTCTTCAAGGGGGTGAGTGGCATCGGACCCTTGTCCGACCCCGCTCTTCCCCTTGGAGCCTCGGCCTTGGTGAGCTCGGCTCCGACATCTGCCTCGGAGCCTTCCCTTTCGGTGGGCCCGGGAGTCCCGGCTTCTTCGGAACGGGCTCTCTTGGATCTCCCTGGAAGGGGGGCCTTCGAGGTGATGAAGAGTGTGCTGGCCACTGAGCTCAGTCAGCAGTCTATTCCCTTAGCTCCTCCCTCTACAGTGCCTGTCGATATCTCTTCCATCTCTCTTGCACCCGGACCTAGAGATCCACCGCCACAGGTTTCCCCACTGGGAATAACCCCCTCTTCCGAGGATTCTCCTGACCAGTCAGGAGATCCTCCGCACAAGAGGACTTGTAAGAGGAAACACCTGGACTCCCCTGAGTCTATCACTTCAGATACCGACTTAGATGAGTCGGAGGGATCCCCAAGATCCCCCTCTGAGGATGTCTCCTTTTCAGACATCCTAGAACTCCTAAAACAGAGGGGAAACTGGCCCTCCACAAATCCCTCCGAGGATGAGTCGGTATACCTAGAGGCGTTTGGATCTCGACCCTCCACCTCCTGGGTGTCTCCACCTTTCGACCCCCTTATGGAGGTTATTGCTCGAAAGGCTTGGGCTGCTCCTGACTCTGTAGAGCCAGTTCCTAGGAGGCCGTCTAAATTTATTACAGCCACTTCTGAAAAGCAATTCCTTACGAAAGGTGTCCCTGTTGATGCCATGGTGGTGGCGGCCGCCACTAAGAAGGAACTTGCAGATCCTTCCGTACCAGTCCATCCTCCTAATAAGGATTCTAGGACCATGGATAGGTATGGCAAGCGGATGTTCTCCTCAGCGACCTTTGCCATGCGCTCGCTGAACTATTTATGTCACTTCACCAGACTCCAAAGGGACATCCTTAAGGAACTAGGTGAAGTAGTGCAGGATCCTACGGCTGCAGGGGCTCAAGAGAAAATTGCTTCTCAGCTAGGAATCCTTAATTCTATAGCTAACTCCTCCATGCGACTGATATCATATGCAGCAGATGGAGCGAGTAGAGCCGCGGGTACAGGAGTCGCTCTTAGATGTCAATCCTGGATGCGGCTCTGTAATTTTGCAGATCCCTTTAAGGCATCCTTCACAAATTCTCCCTTTGATGGGTCAGCTTTGTTTGGCCCTCAAGTGAAGGATACATTGACCAGGTGTGAGCAGGATGGCAAGACTCTTTCTGCCGTAGGGGTCCGTTTTTCTACCCCCTCTAGACCTTACCCCAAAGGTCAGAAGGGCGGAAAATGTGGTTCCGTAAATCCCAGGGAGTCACGCTGGACGCACGTGGTCAGTTTACCCCTAGAGGCAGAGGGGGTAATAATAACAGATGCCGCTCTAGAGGCAGAGGGGGTCCACAAACCCAGGGAAGCAGAGAGCCTCTCTCTGACAAGCCCTTCCAGCATCCCTGAGATGTTGCCCGACTGTCCATCCTTGGAGGCAGTCGGAGGAAGACTATCGCTGTACCCAGAAGCCTGGCGTTCCCTCTCTCAAGACAGATGGGTACAGTCGATTATATCCGAGGGTTACAAAATTCCTTTCGAGGAAAGTCCTTTCTCTCACAAAAATTCCCTTCCAGATGTACCACCCGGTCTAAGGGAAGTTGCAGAGTTAGAAGTATTAAAGCTTCTACAAAAAAGAGCCATTCAGCCAGTTACAACAGACCATTCAGAGCCCAGAATCTACTCAAGATTCTTTTTGGTCCCCAAAAAGACGGGAGACTGGAGACCAATTTTGGATCTCAGCAGACTCAACAAGTCTGTGAGAAAGACAAGATTTCGAATGGTCACACTTCAATCAATTTTGCCCTTCCTAGAGAAGGACAACTGGATGTGCTCAATAGATCTTCAGGACGCGTACTATCACATAAAAATTCACAGATGCTCCAGAAGATTTCTCCACTTTCGGCTGGGGTCCAGTCATTTTCAATTCAGAGCCCTGCCCTTTGGTCTCACTACAGCCCCCAGAGTGTTCACCAAATGTATGGCAGTGGTCACGGCTCACCTGAGACGTCAAGGATTCCAGGTGTTTCCGTATCTCGACGACTGGCTCCTTTCAGCCACCACCAGGCATCAACTTCTTCAAGCCAGGGATTACACACTAAATCTCTGCACTCAATTAGGAATTTCAATCAACTACGAAAAATCCTCCTTATTGCCCTGCCAGTCTATTACCTTCATAGGCGCAAACTTAAACATTGTTCGGATGTCAGCAACCCTCACAGACCAAAGAATCTCAGATATACAAAGTCACGTGAGGATCATCCTTGCCAGCAAAAAGGTGCAAGCCAGAATGGTTCTGAAGGTGTTGGGCCTCATGGCTGCGGCTATTACCCTTCTTCCCCTGGCCCACTTCTACATGCGTCTGCTTCAATGGATGTTGTTCACTCAGTGGTCTTACCAACAACTTCCAATGCGTCACCAAATCCTGGTGACACAAATTTGCAAGAATCATCTTTCATGGTGGATTACTTCTCCCCAGATTCACCAAGGCAGACCCTTTGTTTCCCCGGCCCCGGTAGCCACTGTCACTACGGACGCCTCCCTGATCGGGTGGGGGGGGTCATTATCAGGGCAGGATGGTTCATGGGACGTGACAACCATTCGAATACCACCTGCACATAAATGTCCTAGAGATGAGAGCAGTGCTTTTAACGTTGCAAGCCCTCAACAACTTTCTTCCCTTGGGAACAATTGCAGTTCACACAGACAACATGTCTGTAGTATGGTATATCAACAAACAGGGTGGAACCAAGTCCTACCCCTTGTGTCGAGAAGCTCTCAGACTTTGGCAATGGGCGATCTCCTCTCATCGGTTTCTGGTAGCAACGCATATCCCTGGGAAAACCAACATTCTAGCGGACAGATTGAGCAGAGCTATTCTCATGCCTCACGAGTGGTCTCTCAAACAATCTATAGTGGAGGAGATTTTTCTAGAATGGGGCCGCCCATGTTGCGATCTTTTTGCTACTCCCCAAAACAGCAAATGCCCAGACTTCTTTTCTCTCTTCCCACTGCCAGGCCATCCCCCCAGAGACGCTCTAACCCAGGATTGGCCCCAGGGACTTCTTTATGCCTTTCCTCCCATTCCGCTGATTCCACAAGTTCTCCAGAAAGCCACCATTTTGAGAGCCAAAATGATTCTCATTGCTCCCTATTGGTCTCGACAAATTTGGTTCCCGTTCCTCCATCGTCACCTTTTGGTGCAGCCGTGGCATCTGGACCCAGTACCAGACCTTCTGATTCACCAATCGGGTCAGCTGCACCGGTCTTTCCCTTCTCTCAACCTCACAGCATGGTTGCTCCACTTCCTTCCTTAGCCAGGCTTCCTATGATCTCTAATCCTGTTAGGGATATCATAGTGGCTTCCCTAAATTCCTCTACTAGAAGGATTTATACCAGTAAATGGAAACGCTTCTCTTGTTGGGCAAAAGCTAAAAATATAGATCATTTTACTGCCCCTGTTCAAGCAGTTTTGGATTTCTTAGCGGAAATCTTTCACGCGGGCTCTTCATCTTCCACGGTCAAAGTTCAGTTGGCTGCTATCTCGAACTTTCATGTCAGGTTTGCAGATCACAACATTATGTCCCGCAGGCTTTGTAGAGCCTTTCTAAAAGGAATCTTTCTCCTGAAACCTCCAGTCAGGAGTCCTCCTTCTCAATGGGACCTAAATCTAGTGCTGACATCCTTGATTCTTCCTCCCTTCGAGCCAGCTGTTTCATGTTCCCTGAAATTTCTTTCATGGAAAACACTCTTCCTTGTTGCTATTACCTCGGCAAGGAGAGTGTCTGAACTTCATGCTCTCTCTGTTCGTCCCCCTTATTTGGTCTTCCACAAAGACAGGGTATCCTTGAGAACTAATCTGACCTTTTTGCCTAAGGTCGCCTCGAAAAATAATTTGACCCAGTCTATTGACCTACCTGTATTTTTCCCAAATTACTCAAACAGATCGGAACAAAAATTACATTATCTTGATGTTCACCGCCAACTTAGATATTATTTGGACAGAACAAAACAATTCAGGAAATCCGATCAGCCCTTTCTTTCTTATGCTGATAACAAGAAAGGCCTTCCTGTCTCCAAAGTGACCTTATCTAGATGGCTTTCTTCTGTCATCTCTGAAATCTATCAGCTCAGGGGAAAACAGCTGTGCTCGAAACCTAAAGCGCATTCAACCAGAAGCTTAGCCACTTCCACAGCCTTTCAGGCTAGACTTCCATTAGACACTATTTGTGCAGCAGCCACTTGGGCCACTCCTCATACCTTTGTTTCTCATTACAAATTGGATTTGGCCTCCAAGGATAGAGCCAGTTTTGGCTCTACAGTTCTCAAGAGTCTGTTCCATTGAGCCACCCAGGATAGAGGTGCTAGGGACGCGGTCCCATCAAGCAAGAATGAAGGCGAGATTGACAACTTAACATTGAGAAGTTATGTACCTACCATAACGTTCCATGTTAGTTGTCTTCTCTCGCCTTCTTTCTTGCAACCCTCCCTCCTGCCCCCTGGCCTGGACAGACCTTTTTCTCCCTATATGGAAGAATGCTTCTTATGACCAGACAGTTCTGGTCTGCCTTACCCATCCTTCAGGCTTTTTTGCCCTTCTTTCCTTCTGGGAAGTTTTTTATGCTAGGTGTTATTGCCTATAGATAACAAACGAGATCTGGGTACTTACCGCCTTGCATCATGGGATATGGGGCTGCCTTGAGCTGGTAAAAGTGACTCTCGAGCTTAGCAAAGTGCCGAGTCGGAGCCGAGGATCGGCTCCGAACCCATCAAGCAAGAAAGAAGGCGAGAGAAGACAACTAACATGGAACGTTATGGTAGGTACATAACTTCTCATTACCTCTGCTAGAAGGGTTTTGGAGATTCAGGCATTAATGGCTTCACCACCTTTCCTAGTTTTCCATAAGGATAGGGTTTCTTTGAGAACCAATCCTTCCTTTATGCCTAAACTGGTCAATATTCTTTCCTTGAATCAAGCTGTCCAACTGCCTACATTTTTCCCATCTCCAAAGTCTCCTAGTGAGAGAGTTTTACATTCCCTAGATGTGCATAGACAGCTTAGAGTCTATGTTAACAAAACTAAGACTATCAGGAAATCTGATAGTCTATCTGTATCCTTCTATCCCAGGGCTCTGGGTTTTCCTGTTTCTTAACAAACTGTCTCTTCATGGATTTCCAAGGCTATTGTTATGTGCTATAATTTTCATGGGAAATCCTTATCCTCTTCTGTTAAAGCCCATTCTACTCGATCTGTTGCATCTTCAGGGGCTTTCTTCAAGGGTTTGGATAGTCAGTCCATTTTGGAAGCTGCCACTTGGTCTTCTGTTCATACCTTTACAAAACATTACAAGCTGGATAATGTTTCTAGGGCCAGAGCAGGGTTTGCCAGAGCAATCCTGCATGAATTTGTGGAAAAAGTCTCTACTTAACCTTTCTCTGTTCCTTCCCCATCCATAGGTTCCCTTTCAGCTTTGGCACTCTCCCATATGTAAACAATACTGCAGCATTGAATAGAAGAAAATAGAATAGTTGTGTAAAATCTTACCATAACTATAGATGTCCTTCTCTTCTATGCTGCAGTATTCTTTCCCACCCACCTTCCCCCTACATCTTGCTCTTTTTTTGGATGACTGCTTGCTTGGTCTCCCTTTGGAGTTTTCCTCATAGGGCTACTTCATACTGAGGATTGTACCTACAGACATCCCTTTTATGGCTGACGTTCTTGGAGCCTGCGTGTGACGTCCCATGTACAGGCAGTAGCTTGAAGCTTTTATATACAGGCTGGACGTTGGGTCGAGTAGTGGAATACAACCCATATGTAAAGAAAACTGCAACATGGAAAAGGAGATCTATGGTTATGGTAAGATTTTACACAACTATTCTTTCTTCACTGTTGCAGTGTTTACTGGGATCAAAGAATTGATATTTATTTCAAAGGAGAAAGTTTTGTAGTCTGACCTTACTAGAGAGGACATGGGAGGGGCAACATGCCCCTATATTTGTGAACACCAGGCCCAAGATGTTTGTACGTCTAGTGGCCATATACACTGTCGGGTCTAGGGTGTCTGTTTACAAAGTCCAGGAGTCTTTGTGCCCATGATTTCTGGGTCATGTAAGATTCCCAGTCTGTAGAAATGTATAAAGTCCTCAATGAGTATGGATCTGGCTGAATACTAAGTGCCAGGAACAGGTCTAAATATGAGGTATGGGTTTCCTGACACATAGAGGGTGACCTGTAGCTTGATAGGATATTGTATGTGACTTTGAATATGGTAATCTGGACATGGAGAAACTCCTGCAAGTCATTCTGTTTAACCAACCTAGAGGTGTGCTGTTATCATTGTAGATCAAGACACCTTCACCTTGACTCCCTGCCTTTGCAGTTTCTGGTGTAAATGTGTGATAAGCACTGAACCCTTGCACTGCTGGGGTACTCTCTGTGGCTTTAAACCATGTCTCAGTAACTGCACAGATGTCTGCATTCTCCAAGGTGAGGAGAACTTGGAGGGAGTGGAGCTTCTTGTTCCTGACAGTGAGCAGTTAACACCTTTAGATTTCCTTGAATAGATTTTGCTATGATGGAAGGGTTGTCTATTTGGCATTGGCTGAAAAAGGCTGTATGGTGGAGGATAGTGTTTTAGCCAATATTTGAAAGCCTAGCAGGGGCATGTGCAGACCATTCTTGGCAAAGCAATGTGACTTCCTAACCATGCTCTTCCCTGCTGACAACTATTGTATCCCCTAAAATGACATCAGAAACTAAGCCACTTATTAAAGTTAATCATCTTTTGTTCATATTGTGGCATCATCCTTGTTGAAGGTAGAATGCTGTTCAGTGCTAGGCAACTAGCAACCTGTGACTCATAGTACTAGAGTTGCATGATGCCCATTTTTGTATAGTGAAAAGAGGTGTGTCTCAGGTCATTTACACCTACATGGATTATGACTGAATTATACTGGTACCTGTGGTAAAGTGACCTGAGTGCATGTGTAAACTTATCAGATCCTGGCACCCAACAGACAATTTTCCATTATTTTCTCCTTGTTCAGTCTGGTGAGTGAGGCATCAGTATGTTGCGCAAGGATCTTACAATGGAATCCCTATGACTAAAGTCTTAGTAGTGTATCTGCTTGTCTTATGGACATGTAGTTGAAGAGCCACTGGATGTAACTGTATGTGTAATGTTAGGTGTTGTTTCTGAATTCACTTACGTTTATTGAGGATAATTTTTGCAAGGGAATTGTGTAGGAGTTTTTTGGGGTTTGGGAAGTTTGCACATAAGTGCATCAGCATAAGTAGGTGTATCCACAGGGTGCATACTATGTGTGGTGGATCTAGCTTGTGTGTTCTGACAACCTCTTTGTTATTCTGAATAATTGTACCAGAGAGTTTTGCCTCCAGTGACATTTTGTGTGTGTGTGTGTGTGTGTGTGTGTGTGTGTGTGTGTGTGTGTGTGTGTGTGTGTGTGTGTGTGTGTGTATGTGTATGCGTGCGTGCGTGTCTCTCTGTCTGTATGTGTATATATATATATATATATATATATGTCATATTTTGCTTACTGTATTTGTTTCTTCAAGTATTAACTGGGCGCCATTGTACATGAGACAGTTGCTACATATCTCAAGGTGCACCAAATCCACCAAACTGGCTGTGGAGATATTGGGAAAATGCATATACACGATGTCCGGGCCACTTTTAGGTCAGCTACAAGTGTGTGGTGCACAAGGGGTTAATAATGAGCTAACTAGTGGTGCTTATGACATTAGGGACTAGGCAGGGTTTATATAATGTTAAATTTAAGGAGCAGTGCTCCTCAGCACCTAAAAGCGCAGAGTATTTGCTCTGCATTCACCAAGTTACTGGATGCAGTTTCAGAGGTGGTTTTATATGGAAAATTTAGTTGTAAGTGCTTCTGTCTGTATAGGATACTGCTAAACTCAGTGGTGAGCTAATGCAATATCACTGAAAACAGAAAACTGGCTACTAAGTCTTCTGACAAATAATAAAACGGCACTAGCAGCTTTCCCAGTTGTTACCCAACTTAAGATAGTCTGGGCTACCACCTGCTGCCACTAGATGGAATATCCCACCCTCTTACTGTGAAAACATGAAAAAGATTGCTATTAAGTGTAGTGCTACCAAACACTTTAACAAACAAGTTAGTTGAGGTGATCTCAGGGCAGTCAGACCAACAGCAAGAAACAGTTGGAGCAAATGCACTAATTTCAGCTATAAATGCATATAAATGTGTAGTAAGTCAAGTAAACAACAGTCAATCACTTAAATAGCCTTTATATGTGGAATTTACATTTTCTAGTACTTGGCTTTTACCTGGATGGCATAAGATTTTACAAAATCTATTCAGTGGCACAGGCAAGAACATCAAGTGTTGCTGAGCTCTGTGGAAATAAGCCAAGATGTTACTTACTCCATTTGTGTCAGTCCTTGGAAAAAATCAATAAGTTTAGAAAAAGTCAAATCTGGAGCCCTCTCAGTCTTTAACTTTTATAGGTTGTCATCTAGACATCTTAACAAAAACAGCATTGCTCCCAGAGAAAAGTCTGATTGCCCTCACCCGCTGCCACCCTGTGCACAGTGTAATCATGTTAGCTTTTCGGTCAAGGGTTCTATATGAGGGCTCTTCACCGAACACTTGGTATTCATTGGTGTCAGTCCACACAGTGACTTCACTTTACACTATTATACAGAGTTTGCAAGAACCATCTGAAGTGATGGATTCAGTCTCCCCTTGTGAGGGAAGGACATCTGTTCATTCTTCCACTACTCTCAGCCACAGTGACCATAGAGGATTCCTGTCTGTGTTGGGGTATTATGAGAGCAGGACAATCCAAGGAATGTGGTCAAAGCAAGAGACTTATCGTCACATCAGTGTGCTGGAGATAAGGGCAGTCCTCCTAATGTTGCAGGCACTTCAGGACTTCCTACTGTTGAAGTGCTAAATAACTTTCATACAACACAGTTCAGCAAAAAATAACTATCCTCTTTATTTCAAAGAGAAGCACATAAGTGGGAGACTAGGATGTCATGGTCCTGTCTCAAACTACAGAACACAGGCTATCTTATACTTTATTTCATTAAATGCAACATTATTGTAGCAGTCGTAGAGCAACCACTGACCGATTAAAAATGAACACTGCAGCATTAATTTTGTTAACTAAAATCTCTAGACTACTTGTTTATGACTTACCATAGTAGACATAAATTCCAAACTCCACAGAACAAATTTTTATTCATTTTTTTACTCAGCATTTGTTAATGTTAGGAAGCACCTCAACAGATACATATGAAAGACATTCAAGAATCCATGTTGTTATGAAAACATCTTAGAAATGAAATGTATACACTAAAATTTTCCCTTTTTTGTACTTAGCACCCTTCACACTTTCCCAGGGTGTGATATCTGTCCACACAGACAGTATGTGTAGTGTGGTACATCAGCAAGCAAGAAGTAACCCACTACTTGTACTGAGAGACCATGAGAATATGGTAAATGGCAGTACTTTCTGATAGCAATAGACATATCAGGTCGGACAGGTGTTCTTGAGGAACAAGCCATTGTATCCCCCTTCCTCATAAGTGATACTTGAACCCTGCAGTTATATTTAGCTGCTGGGGCCGGCCATCCTTGCTGCAGCTGTTTGCCTCTCCACTCAATACTGCATGCAGCACCTACTTTGCCCTCATCACTCCACAGATATTTTGTCCATTTTCAATATACCAGGCATATGGAAATGCAAGCATACACACAGGAATACTCCAGGCCATCCTTGTCCACCTGGACTACTGTATGCTTTTCTTCTTCTTCCACTGATGACAAAATTCTCCAGAAAGCATCTCTGTGCAAGATGAAAGTGATCCCCATGGCCTCCGTCTAGCCCAGGTAAATGTGATTCTCAGTGCTGATCTTCTCTAATACAACCTTCTTGGTCACTAGACCCACAACAGGATCCTCCATTTCAGTGTTCCGGACATCATTTCCCACAGACTAACAACATTGGTTTCTCCAATTCCAGTTATGTCCAGTAATCCAGCATTACCTTCCTGAGTACATCAAGTACTAACTGATTTGCAGAAGCCATATCTACTAGAAAACCTTTTAAGTGTGAATGCAAATGATTTTATCTTTGGTTAGTCAACCAAGGATTGGATCATTATTACTGTATCCTCCATTTTACAGTTGCTAGCCATTCATTTTGTAACTGGCTACAACTACTGTACTTTCAACGTAGTGCTAACTCCCATCTGAAATTTTCACTTGGGTTTCAACTGTACTTCTCTGAAGTCTCAAAAGATTATTGTTTTCATAGATTGCCCATCAAAGATCCCACCCTGTCATGGGATCTTATGTTTGTACTTCAAGCTCTCACAATACCACCCAGTGAGCCTGGCTACACTTCCTTTTTAATCACCTTTCTTGGAAGATGTTTCTTCTAGTGGCAGTTACTTAAGCAAAAAGATTATCTGAATTGTGTACCTTGTCTTGTAAACTATACCTCATTTTCCATAATGTAAAATGTCTGTCAGACCAAAGCACACATTTATTGCTGAAGTAGCTTTGGAGATGGCCTTGAACCAGACCATTAATTTACCAATCTTCTTTAAAATTATTCCATTTGAGGAGAATACCAGTTACATACATTGGATGTGCACAGTTAAGATTCTACCTTCATAGAAAATCAAAACATTTAGAAAAGATGACAGACTTTTATATCGTTTTTCCCCTATAAAAACTAGGGTGTAAGGTCTCCAAAGTGATTTTGTCTATATAGCTTTCAGACTGCATTTCCTTTATTTAATCCATGCATAACAAACCTGTGCTCTCAAGACCTAAGGCTCAGTCAGCTAGATGTGTTTCTATTTCTACAGCATTCTTCAGGCTCTCTTCTATAAAGAGCATTTGCAACGCAGCACCCTAGACAACAGTATATACCTCTATCAAACACTGTAAACTCTATCTCACATTGAGATCTAGAGCTTCTTTCAGTTCTGTGATTTTCCAGGATAGTGATGCCACCCAGGAAGAAAGTAACTGGAGAGTCTATCCAACCATCAAGACAGATGGACGTTAAATATAGTGTATGAAAGTTATGTACTTATATAAATACCTTATTGTCCTTCTCTGTCTGTCTCAGTATTCCAAACATTGTCCCCCAACCAGATTGTCACCTTCCTTCCTAGTAGACCAGGTAGATATAAACTTTAAACCTTTCTCAGTCTTTTTTTGTAGCTGTTAGAGGGCAGACTTGATTTGAGGAGCAGGGGAAACAAATTTCATCATGGGAGAGGGTAGGAGCTCAAATTCTGGAGAAGCTTCTGAGTGCAAAGTTGCTGGCTTAGATCTGCCATGAGGGTGGATACGCTAACCATCACGATGGGTGGAAAGGGACAATAAGGAGCTGTCATTATAGTAAGTAAATAACTTTCATTTTATTTCAGTTCTTGTCCTATTTGTGAAAGCTTAGGAATATGGCGTCTGTCCCACAGTGACTTGGAAGTAATGTTTTTTTTTGGGAGGGAGGGGCACATGTTATGGGATTGAAGCTGGTTGAGTAGTTGAGTTTGTATAGTTTTCTCTAGAAGTTTGGCTAGAGGTTGGAGGAGGGGGTTACATCCAGAATTGTTGAAATTGATATTGAATCCATTGTATGTAATGGTATCTGACCTGTGGTACTTACGATTTTCTTACATTGTGATTAGCTGCTGTAGAGACTGGAAGAATTATATTGTGTTGGGCCTTTTGGAGAAATGTAGATGGGATAAGGTCGGTTTCAGGAGATAATTAAGGTTTCATCCTTTTTAATAAGGTGACTGCTTAATAGTTGAAATGTAAAAAAAACATATCTCTATAATGGGGGGTGGATGTGGAGTAGGATTAAGATGGGTGGATATTTTGGTGGGAGAAATGGCAGCTGCTCTTTAGAAATAATTACCAAATTCTTCTGCATCTTATTTCAGGTAGGAATTGTAAGGAGTTTGATTTGTGTTTGTATAAAATGCACTTGCTATGTGGATGCTCTTTCATTTTTGTACTTTATTGCAACACCTTGGAGTTGTTAAATTATTCTGTTTGACTTGCAGCATTTAGCTCTTTGCATTGATTTCTAGAGATAGTAGCATTTTGGTAGATTAAAGGGTCTTTAAAAGGTTTGGTAAATTTCTAGTGTGTGTCCCTGTGTGGTGTCACTATTGAGGTGTTGCAGCGTAGCTTAGGATGTACAGTTTCCATCTTTATCCTAAATGTAGTTCAAATGGGTGTCAAGGAGTTCATGAGTTTTAATAGAGTGGAGTCAAAGAATTCAACCCCTCCTTTCTGTTTGGGATATTGTAAGTGAAGACCAATCTGTAAGTTATTTGTAATATTTTAATGAACAGTGTTTGTGCTTTCTATGTTGAACTGTGCATTGTTGTAGACCTGATCTTAATGGTAGACCATGTTACAAAGTTACCATATGGTCACTTGGTGACATTTTGAGAGATGAAGATTAAGAGCCAGTTGAATGATTTTTTCTGTTTGCTGGTTTATAGATTTTTTAGATGGAATTAGTTAACAGTAAGCTAAGTTGTTTATGGAAGGGTGCGAATACCCAGAGTTACAAATAAATAAATACCTTTGATTAATAAATAAATACATTTGATGTTTTGATTATCTGAGGTAATTGTTTCATTTTCAGTATGTGCTGATGTCATTACATTTTGTCATCTTACATGTTGAAAGAAAACTTTGGTGCTGTATGCAGAGATACTTCATGTAGTGTTTTTTTTTTCTTTGAGTTGATGTTAACAGGTAAGATTACTGTTTCTATACTTATGTCTTAGTGTGCTGAGCAAGTGAGTGTTGATTTGTGGAAAATTGCTTATTTCTTGTAGTTTTGTTGATTCCTTTATGCCATTGGGTCTTTCATGTTGGTAATGTGAGTTTGTTTTGGTTTGGTCCAAACTTTATAAAGACATGGTATGTCAAATAGGTCCATACCTGCATTTCCCCTTTTTTTTTTTTGTTTTGTTTTGTTTTGTTATGTAGAGGTTTGCAGTTGATGTGGACTTTTTTTCATTTGGTTGTTGCTAGTCTAGAGAATTTCTCAAGTCTTGGCTGGTAATTTGCTGGAAGAGGCTAGGACTGATGTTTGTTTATCACTGCAAGATCATAATAGAATGATGTTCTTTGTGTTTCACTGTTCCAGTCATCACACTTGGGTTATCCTGCCAGGGGTAGCCCTCAGTTGGCCCCAATACCAGAGGCTTAGTATTTCTGCGTCGGTTGCTGTCGCTCCAGGACTGATGTCAGGTTGTCAGTGGTATAAAAACAGGCAGCTGACACCATTACATCAGTCTTTCTTGCCGAGGAGTCCAAAGCAGAAGCAGTTTGCACGAGTGCCGGTTAGCCGCTACCTGAGTTTTCATTTCCGAAATGGAAGTTGAAGTCTTCTAAAGCTAAGAACCCCATTGGGGATCCTTTTTTCTTGCTCTAACCGAAGTCAGAAAAAGTTAACAGTTGTCTCGCTTGTGGAAAGCAAATACCACAACGAGATTTCCATTCTTACTTCGTCACCTGTTTGGGCCCAGACTATGACGTCCCTCTCTACCGGTTCTGTGCTTTGTTCAGTGCCTGAACTATTCGTCATCAGGCCCTTATTTTAGCTAAATACTTTTGCTCTCGATCTCCGTATTCCTAAATGGCTTCGGTAAGCCATCCAACTACCGATCTTCTGAAAAAAACGCAAGGATAAAGACAGAGGCAGACGGCACAGGTCCAAAACTGCCAACAACGCTTCCATTAAGCTAGTCGCCAGTTCGCCAGTACTCAGTGAGGTGCTATCACAGCCCCTGATGCCTGCATCGATGGATTCGCAGGTCGCTACCGAGACCCGTTCGGAGTCCAGTATGCCGCGAGACTCTTCTTTGACTATGGAACCTGCAGATGTCTCTACCTTGGATGGGTCCGGAGCCGCTGTGCAGGCACCGGCTTCTGAGGTAGTTCTTTGCACTACCGATATTCAGCACAAACCAAAGACTTTTTTCACGTCCTCAGTTCTTTCTAAAACTACTGAGTTTCTAAGGCCCAGAGTACGAGCTACCCCTAAAAAAAGATGATCCAAACTCACGAGCCTGCTTTCTTGCCATAATCACAGATGCTTAAAATGGCAGACCTCATCATGCTGATTAGGGGAAGCCAGCCTTCCCCCTGCTAAAAGAAAAAGAGACTTGACCCCAGCAGCTTTATCTGACTAAGAGTCCGACTATTCTGAGGTTTATGATTATGAAAACATGCCCTTATCTGCTTATGAGGATTCAGATGCAGAGGAATCCATTCTTTCTGCCTCTCCTCCAGAGGATTTTTCTTTCGGTGAAACTCTGCATACTTTGTGAGAGCACTTCCATTGGGAATGCCAGGATTATTCTCAGTCCAAAAAGAGACTCAGGGAATTTTTATATTTGCCACAGCACAGACCCTTCGCTATCCCTCGTGTTCTAGATGTTGTGGATAATGTCTTTATGGAATCCAGTCTAACTCCTGCTCCCAGGAAACCTGACAGGTATTACAGAGTCCCTGACTCACACAAATTTCTTTTCAAGAATCCTACTGATGACCTAGAGGTCATCTCCCAAGGGCCTAAAGGAATAAAAACAGCCACAGCTAAGAATCCCACCCCCTCGGACAGGGATTCTCGAGCCTTAGACAGATGAGGTAAAAAAGTATATACCTCTGCAACTCTTGCCATTAGAGCATTAAATTGTCAGTTCCACATGCTGAAATACCAGCAACACACCATGGAAGTCATTAAACAAAAATTATCTACCTTCCTTAACTGTGCAGAAAATAAAGACTTACAGGAACTTATGCATTCTGCAAGCCAAGTCAGTAAGCATACCCTGCAATGTGGGTTTGACGCCCTAGAAGCATCCTGCAGGGCAGCAGTCACATGTTCTGTACTCAGAAGGCATGCTTGGCTTAAGGAACAGGCCTTGCTAGATCATGTCAAATCTAAATTATTGGACGCACCACTGCACAAAGACAATCTGTTTTGCACCAAAGCAGAAGAGGTTGTAAAAAAAGATGGAAGAAAAAGCTAAGTCTATGCAGACAGTTAAAGATTTTTTGCAAGTTCAACCTCCAAGATTCAGTAGGCATTACCCCTTAAAACATTGGTCCTTTCCAGCCCCCTCAAGGCCACCTCAGACTAGACCTAGGGGAAATAGACCCCCCCCCCCCAGACAGCAGTCTCTGGGTATGCAGAGATCTAAGTAATGGAGTACCTCTAGTTCTAAACCAGGGAGTGCTAAGCCACCCCCTTATGGAAAGAATTCACAATGACTTCTCAACTCCTCCTCTCACCTCTGCCCATCTGCTCGTGCCCCTAGGAGGAATCCTTGCCTCCCACGCAAAAAACTGGGCCTCCATCACCACCGATCGATGGATCCTCAACATAGTGTCCCAGGGGTACAAATTTTATTTCCACACGCTGCCAACCCCAAAGGGATTCCCAGATCTTAATCCAAACCAGTAGGCAAAGGCACAAAACCAAGTTCATTCACTGTCTCCATGAGGGCAATTCAACCTGTTCCTGCAGATCAGATAGGCCAAGGTTTCTATTCCAGACTTTTTCTGGTACCCAGAAAAGAGGGCACCTGGTTCCCAATCTTAGATCTTTCTGTTCTGAACACCTTCCTGGTGGTAACAAAATTCAAAATGCTCACTCTGCAGCAGCTTCTTCCATTTTTGTCCAAAGATGCCTGGTTAGCCACTCTAGACCTCAAAGAGGCCTATCTGCATATCCCAATCAGAGATTCTTGCAGAAAATATCTACGTTTCAGGGCAGGATCTATGCAGTTCTTTGCACTTCCCTTTGGCTTGTCCACTGCTCCCAGAGTTTTCACAAAATGCCTGGCTCCAGCCATTGCTTTTTGCAGATAAAGAAGTATTAAAATTTACTCATACTTGGATGACTGCCTGATTCAGGCAGACAGTCAGGAAAAGCTGGTACAGCACCTGACGTTTGTAAATGACCTACTAACCTCACTGGGGTTCACTATCAATGAAAAGAAGTCCAAACTAGTCCCCAGTCAAAAAATTGTATTCCTGGGAGCAAGCCTGGACACAGCATCCTAGATGGCATTTCTAACTCCAGAAAAACAAGCCTATCTGACAGGCTAATTTTCTCAACTGGCCACCAGAACCCAGTTATCCGCAAGGAAACTCCTGTAAGCTCTAGGGTTCATGGCCTCCTGCATT
This sequence comes from Protopterus annectens, assembly GCF_019279795.1. Taxonomy (NCBI): domain Eukaryota; kingdom Metazoa; phylum Chordata; order Ceratodontiformes; family Protopteridae; genus Protopterus; species Protopterus annectens. Next base: position 169,982,741 of record NC_056733.1, read on the forward strand.
CTACTAATTCCATATGCTGGACTGCATATGAGGAAACTTCAGTGGTACTTAAAAAGCCTTTGATGTCAACAAAACATTCTCAGGCTCTGGAAACTATTATACCTATGATAACTTGCCTAAGGAAAGATTTCCTTTGGTGGGCAGCAGCATGCAACCACAACAAGGGACTTTTCTTTTTACAACCCCATGCCGCTCAGACCCTAACCACAGACTCATCAGATTATGCCCGGGGTGCTCACCTGGATGGCAGGTGCATTCAGGGCCACTGTAGCCTAAATTAAATTCATCTGTACATCAACCAACAAGAGATGCTAGCTATTCAGCACGCTCTGACAGCTTTCAGATCCCTTCTGTCTCCGGGGCCTCTACTAATCAAAACAGACAACACCACAGTAATGTGGTACATCAACAAGCAGGGGGGAACCCACTCTTACCCACTCTGCAGGCTAGCCATGACCCTTTGGAACATGGCCTCAGCCATGCGTATTCACCTGCAAGCTCAATTCCTGCCAGGCAACCAAAACTCTCTGGCAGACAACTTAAGCAGAAATCTCCTAGACCCACACGAGTGGCAATTAAACCACAACACCTTCAGCCTTGTGACCCAAAAATGGGGTACCCCGAAGGTGGACCTATTTGCCTCTCCCTACAACCACCAGCTCAGCAAATTCTGCACCAGAGAACCTCACAACAAGGCCTGGAAAGTGGATGCCCTATCCTTCCATTGATCAAGCCTCTCAATTTATGCATTTCCTCCTCTACCTCTTCTTACCAGAGTATTACTCAAAATAAGGGAGGAAAGACCAAAGGCAGTCCTGATTGCCCCAGACTGACCATGCCATCACTGGTACCCACTACTATGCAGTCTGTTCCAACTCTCTTCGCTCAGCAGGAGGGAGAGTTCTTGCATCAACAGTTGCAGAGCCTGAACCTAGCAGCCTGGCTTATTCCTTGACTTCTCTTCCAGTGGCCAGCCTAAGCAAACAGGTCCTGGATGTCATACGTGAAGCCAGACGACCCAGTACCAGAAAATCCTCTGCTGCCAAGTGGAAAAGGTATTGTTCCTGGATCCAGACTAAAGGAGCTGACCCAGCACAGCCTTCCTTACCTGTCATCCTAGATTACCTAGCAGAACTACTCCACAAGGATCTATCCTTGTCTTCCATTACAATCCATGCCTCTGCCATCTCTGCACATTACAGCACTGAGCCACCTCTCTTTTCTCACACCCTCTCAAACAGTTCCTGAGAGGGGCTAACAACTTAAGGCCACCAAGAAGAGCCCCTACCCCTGCTTAGGACCTTAACTTTGTGTTGGAAAAGCTCACGCCCCCCCCCCCCCCCCTTGAGCATGCCGCTTCAGCAGAGTTAAAATTCCTCTCTTGGAAAACAGCCTTGCTTCTGGCCATCACTTCAACTAGAAGAGTGTCTGAGCTACAAGAAGTTATGTCTGTGGAGCCTTTCATCATTTTTCATGCTGACAGGGTCTCCCTCAGGACTAACCCAGCTTTCATGCCTAAAGTGGTTCTCAACTAATCTGTTCATTTGCCCACCTTTTTCCCTAAACCTCAAAATAAGGGGAAAGGATCCTGCACTATTTAGATGTGCACAGACAGCTCAGATTCTACTTGGATAGGACTAAGCCCTTTAGGAAATCTGACCAGTTACTAGTCAGCTTTGCACCAGGGACAGAGGGCAAAGCCATATCAAAACAAATTATCTCCAAATGGATAGCACACTGCATCCATTTCTTTTACAAACACCATGGGAAACCACCCCCACAGGGGGTCAGAACACATTCTACTAGGGCAACGTCAACCTTTACAGCCTTTCTCCAAAGGGTCCCTACCAGGGACATCCTGGAAGCTGCAACATGGAGTTCTGTTCATACCTTCACCAAGCATTACCACCTGCCTATCTTTTCAAAATCTAGGGCAGGCTTTGCAGCCGCAGTCCTGCAGGACATACTAGCCAGCCCCAACTCTTCTTGACTGCCTCCACCCGTTCTTCAGCTTTGGGAATCAACCCAAGTGTGATGACTGCAACAGTGAAACATGAAGAACATAATACAGTTGTGTACACTTACCATAAATGTAGATGTTCGAGTGTATTCACTGTTGCAGTCCTGGTTTCCCACCCTCCAGCCCCCTTGTCCTTTCCCTCTCTCTTCCTCACCCTTAGGTTCATAGGTTCATACTAGGCTATCTGCCCTGGGGCATTTATAAGCCTAGCCCAATTGTGTTTGGCTTACGCCACCCCTTGATTTGAGTATACTGTGCCCTTTTTAAAGTTTAGTTTACTGTGCCTCTGTCTAATAGTGACACGGAAGTAATCCCCGGGACAAACCTACGATCCCCCATCCACTCATCAAGATTCTTCTTGAAGAGAGTCAGTGAGGTGCTCTGCCTAACATGAATTGGAATTCTATTCTAGAGCGAAGGGAACCTCTGGGTTATGAATCTGTCCCTCCAGCATGTTCTATTTATTTCTGTGCTGAGGTTCAAGTCCCTCGAGCGCATGGCTCTAAGGGATTTAGATTTACTGAGGTGGAGCATGTCCATTAATTCTGGGTTGGACATAGCTTTATATGTCAGGCATAGATCGCCTCAAAGTAGGCAGTATGCAACTGAGTAGAGCTGGAGTTTTTTTAACCGAGCAGCATATGGCATCTGTTTGAGTCCCTTGATCCTCCTGGTAAGGTACTTTTGGGGTCTTTCTAATTGCTGCGGGTGTCGGGTAAGGTACATCCCAAAGGGGGCATTGTATTCTATGATGGGCCTGATGAGGGATGAATAGAGGGGCACAATTACCTCTCTTGATCTAGATGTGAATCCTTTCATGATGAGGTGGGCTATGTAGAAGGTCTTTCTAACCATTTTGGCAATGTGGTTGTCAAAGGAGAGATTGCTATCAACTTGGGTCCCCAGATCCCTAATTACTTTCTCTGTACTTAATGGGTTACCACCTATGTGGAAATTTGTGGGCACATTGTTTTTGCCAAAGGGTATGACTATACACTTTTTGGCATTTAGCTTTAGACCATGGCTCTGGCACCAGTTATCCGTCTCTGCGAGACCTTTTTGAAGGATGTTTGTGTCAGCTGGAGAGTCGATTATGGCGCCCAGTTTGCAGTAATCTGCAAACTTGGTGAGCCATAGTCCTCCCACGTTGGCCTGTACCTCAGAAAAGTAAATACCGAACAAGAGAGGTCCCAGGACAGAACCTTGTGGGATGCCACTTGTGACCGGTTTCGAGTCTGACATGGCTCCAGCAACTCTGACTCTGTGGGTTCTGTCTTTGAGCCAGTTTGCGACCCATCTTGTGACATAAGGGTTTATATTTAGGCTGGATAGCTTATCTATGATGCCCAGTGGGGTATTGTGTCAAATGCCTTTGCGAGGTCCAGATAGGCTGTGTGGACTACCTTCCCTTCATCTATGGACTTGGTGACTGTTTCGAAGAAGTCGTCCAGGTTCAAAAGGCAGGATCTGCCCTTGACGAAGCCAGATTGGGTAGGATCTAGTGTCTGTAGGTCCCCAATGTCTTTGTTTATGAGTTCCATGATGATCCTCTCCATAGCCTTGCATACTAGGCTAGTCAGGCTTATGGGGCGATAGTTTCCAGGGTCCGCAGAGGCGCCACCTTTGTGGAGTGGGACCACTGTTGCTGTACGCCATTCTTTGGGCACATATCCTGTAGTGAGGCTGAGATTGTACAGCAGTTTTACTTGAGGGATTAGTTCTTCTTGGAGTTCATGTAGGACGCAACCTGGGATGCCATCTGGTCCCATGGAAGCAGTGTTTTTGCTTTGGAGAGGGCGGCCTTCACCTGAGCATCAGAGATGTTTGGGAGGCTGCACTCTGCCGGGATAGATACTTGCTCTTTTGGGGGGGAGGGGGTGGAGAAGTTTGCACTGAACCTGTCTGCCAGGATATTGGCAATGTCTGTGGGTTCAGTGTATTTTTTGTCGTTTAGAATCAACTCAGAACAAGTCTGGGAGTTGCATCCCAGGTTCCTAACATAACTGAAAAAAGCCTTATGATTGTCTTTAGTGTCCTGTGCAATTTTTCTCTCGAAGCTGGCCTTGGAGGATTTTATGAGGGATCGTAATTTTTTGCTAGTACTGATCAGAGATGCCTTCCCTTTTAGGGATTTTGCTCTATCATGTAGTAGCTTCCTCCTTCTGTTGTACAGTTTATTTATGGCTGGTGTCCACCAGACTGGATGCCTGCCTTTGGATGATTGGGTCTTGATTTTGTTTGGGATAGCATGATCCATGCATTCCTGGAGATGTCCGTAGAATGCGTTTCTATAGGATTCTGCAGTTTGGGCCATAGTTTCCATTGGCCCTGGGGCCTTGAAGGATTCCACTTCAGTTTTGAGAAGTGTGAAGTTCGCTTTTGAGACGTTTTTCACTGTGGTTTTCTGGGCCTGGGGTGGGGTCGGGATGTGGATATCCAGTGAAATTAATTTATGGTCTGATCTTACCAATGAGGGATATACTTCTGGTATGGAGCATAGAGTCCCCATGTTGGTAATGATCAGGTCTAGTATGTTTTCCCCTCTTGTGAAAGTGGTGACTAGTTGTTCCATAGCATTTGAGTTTATAAATTCCAGGAACCTTTGGGCTAAGGTGCTGGGGCTTGAGTAATGCTCCCAGTCTATGTTTGGGTAGTTGAAGTCACCCAATATAATGGTGTTCGGAGAGATCTTAGTGTTCTCCAATGTTTTCAGGAAAGCCGAGTGGGATTCCTGACTTTGAGAGGGTGGTCTGTAGGATGCTATAAACTGAAAAGCAGTCTTGCCCACTGTCATTTGCACATGGATGGTCTCCGATACTTCGTGCACTGCCACTAACCTGGAGGTAAGGATATCCTTGATAAATATGGAAACGCCCCCTCCTTTTGTGGTTTGGTCCGGGTTTTGGGGCCGAAAAGCATGATATGAGGTATAACCTGGTAGTGCTGGGGTGCTCTCTGGAGCCTTGAACCAGGTTTCTGTCACTGCACAGATATCAATGTTCTCCATACTGAGGAGAGCTTCGAGTGCATGCATCTTGAGGTTAAGACTTCTGGCGTTTAGCAGCATTACCCTTAGTTTCTTGTTCCTTGTGCTGTCTATGGAGGTGGGTTTGACTTTTGAGCCTTGCCTAAAAAAGGCACTATGGGGGTGGCAAGAGCCTTTGCCAATATCCGAAAGCCCAAGGGTGACAGGTGCAAGCCGTCCCTAGCGAAGCAACATGGCTTGTCGAGCATGTCATCCCAGGCAGACAGACACTGGATCCCCTTTGAATGACACCAAAATTTTAGCCAATTGTTAAAATCAATCATTTTGTCTTCATACTGTGGCATCATTCTAGGTGAGGGTAAGATGCTGTTCAAGGTCAGGGTCATAGCGGCCTGGGCTACAAGATCAGAGCGCTCCTCTATTTCTCTTTTCATGTAGTCGAGGGAGGTACATCTCAGGTCATTCACGCCAGCATGTACAATGACTGAGTCATATTTGTATTTGCTTTGGAGTGACCTGAGTGCTTGCGTTATGTGGCGGATCCTAGCGCCCGACAGGCAGCTCACTGTGACCTTCTCTTTATTCAGCCTGGTGACCGGGACGTCAGTGTGTCTGACAATAGAGTCACCTATTACAAGGGTATCAGGTGTGTTATTCAGCCTTAAGGGCTGTGACTGCTTGGCACACTGACTTTGTGTGCTATGTGTTGTACGTGTTTTGTTTTGGGGTAGCGTTTGCTTGGATGTCTGCTTTGGAGGTCTCTGTTGCTTAGGTAGATTTTTATTTAGAGCCTCCGAGTATGTTTTTGTGTTTTTATGTGTTTGGTGCGCTGTTGTGGTGGGACTATGTGATACTGGAATTGTGTTGTGTGAGGTTACCATCTCCTCCTGACTGGTTACACCAGTTTTGAGATGAGAGAGCTCAGCCTCCAGTTTGGCTATATGGCTGCATCTCTCACATATATTTGAACCTGTTTGGAGGAAGAGAGGGTTGTCCGTGTACATGAGACAGTTGTAACATTGCCTCAAAATTCCCAGATTCACCAGCTGGACTGGAGAGGAAACCATTGACTGACCTTTGGACATGCTAGAGTAATATAGGGAACTGAATTAAAACGGACCAGTAGGGGACAAGGTAATCGTAGAGAGTATAAGAGTAAGTAGTGCTTATGGTTTATTTGTGCTAATTTGTAAGATTACTTATTTGGACCAGTGAGAGGCCTTAGAATGAGAATATGGTGTTTAATTTGAGAGATAGAGCAGTTCTAAGGGAAAAAGTGAAGAGCAGACTTTGTGGAGCCAGGAATAGTTTAAACCCAATTAGGCGGCGCTGCCCGATGTTGCGCTATGCGCAAAAACGCGCAAAACCACGCAAAAGGAGGTTTTAAGAGAAGGGAGATCAAGGAGTTTGGAATTGACCCAAAATGGCCAATAAAACTACAGTTTCAAGGCAGTAACCACTCCCACAGGGGCAGGCAGGCTGCTCAATGTTTATGACTGCCACTGATGAACACAGAGACTTCCCTTTAGCCCAAGTAAACAATGGCCTCCAAGAAACTTACAAACAGTTCAGAACAGCAAATCTGTAACTGAACTTTTTTAAATCTCAGAAAAGTGGGAAAAAAGCAAGATTTTTTTTTTTTTTTTTTTTAAGGAAAGTAGAGGTTCAGAAGTATCAACAAGTTAGAACAGTGCAGTAAATGACCCCACACTTGAGTGCTAGGCCAGAGAAAGATAAAATGCAAGTTTTAAGAAAAAAAACGATTTTAAAAATAAGTGCAGGCAGGAAATTCAGTAATCAGCTCTAGGTTGTGTTCTAAATACAGTTACCAACACAGAAATCAAGTTTAACAAGCCAGAAAATGCTCAAAAGTAGGCGGCAATGCAGAAAAAACTTAACAAATAATCTGAAGCAAAATATTTAAAATCTCAAAAGTGGCTCCTTTCTTCTCTCAGCTTTTTCTCCTCTTGGTGGGTGCTTCACCAACAGCCAACAAGTCCAAAAAGACGCCAAAACCAGGAAGCAATCGGGTTTTAAGAGAGGGAGATCAAAGAGTTTGGAATTGACCCAAAATGGCCAATAAAACTACAGTTTCAAGGCAGTAACCACTCCCACAGGGGCAGGCAGGCTGCTCAATGTTTATCACTGCCACTGTTGAACACAGAGACTTCCCTTTAGCCCAAGCAAACAATGGCCTCCAAGAAACTTACAAACAGTTCAGAACAGCAAATCTGTAACTGAACTTTTTTAAATCTCAGAAAAGTGGGAAAAAAGCAAGATTTTTTTTTTTGTTTTTTTTTTAAGGAAAGCAGAGGTTCACAAGTATCAACAAGTTAGAACAGTGCAGTAAATGACCCCACACTTGAGTGCTAGGCCAGGGAACGATAAAATGCAAGTTTTAAGAAAAAAAAACGATTTTAAAAATAAGTGCAGGCAGGAAATTCAGTAATCAGCTCTAGGTTGTGTTCTAAATACAGTTACCAACACAGAAATCAAGTTTAACAAGCCAGAAAATGCTCAAAAGTAGGTGTCAATGCAGAAAAAAATTAACAAATAATCTGAAGCAAAATATTTAAAATCTCAAAAGTGGCTCCTTTCTTCTCTCAGCATTTTCTCCTCTTGGTGGGTGCTTCACCAACAGCCAGCAAGTCCAAAAAGACGCCAAAACCAGGAGGCAATCGGGTTTTAAGAGAGGGAGATCAAGGAGTTTGGAATTGACCCAAAATGGCCAATAAAACTACAGTTTCAAGGCAGTAACTACTCCCACAGGGGCAGGCAGGCTGCTCAATGTTTATCACTGTCACTGATGAACACAGAGACTTCCCTTTAGCCCAAGCAAACAATGGCCTCCAAGAAACTTACAAACAGTTCAAAACAGCAAATCTGTAACTGAACTTTTTTAAATCTCAGAAAAGTGGGAAAAAAGCAAGATTTTTTTTTTTTTTTTTTAAGGAAAGCAGAGGTTCACAAGTATCAACAAGTTAGAACAGTGCAGTAAATGACCCCACACTTGAGTGCTAGGCCAGTGACAGATAAAATGCAAGTTTTAAGAAAAAAAAAACGATTTTGAAAATAAGTGCAGGCAGGAAATTCAGTAATCAGCTCTAGGTTGTGTTTTAAATACAGTTACCAACACAGAAATCAAGTTTAACAAGCCAGAAAATGCTCAAAAGTAGGCGGCAATGCAGTAAAACTTAACAAATAATCTGAAGCAAAATACTTAAAATCTCAAAAGTGGCTCCTTTCTTCTCTCAGCGTTTTCTCCTCTTGGTGGGTGCTTCACCAACAGCCACCAAGTCCAAAAAGACTTACAGGGCTATTGGTATTTACTTTCTACTGGTGATGTTACTCCACCATAACGTAGCTCTCTACTGGAGGCTCCTGACATTTGGGGCAAGAAAAACTGATGTAATGGCGTCAGCTGCCTATTTTTATACCACTGACAACCTGACGCCAGTCCTGGAGCGACAGCAACCGACGCAGAAATACTAAGCCTCTGGTATTCAGGCTGACTGAGGGCTACCCCTGGCAGGGTAACCCAAGTGTGATGACTGCAACAGTGAATACACTCAAACATCTACATTTATGGTAAGTGTACACAACTGTACTTTTTGAAATGTAATGGGGTGGTTGTACTGTAAGTAGGAGGGGTTTGACTTTGGTCACTTTGTGCTGCATTTGTAATCAAAGCTGGGAAAACTTTATACTTTTCTTTATACGTAAGTTACTGCCTGATATTGTTTTGGAAAGTTACTTTTTGAATTTTCTTGTCTTGTGGTGGAAAATTTTAAAGGAATGTTGAAAGCTTCCTGGGTGGGTTGGGATGTTGGAATATTGCCTTTAAAGAAAGGGTGCCATGGTTCGGCAATGTGAGCAGGTAATTATATTTTAAGAAGTCCTGTTGAGCAGAAAGGTGAGTAAGGTTAGAATGATTAGATCCAGTGTGTGTGTCCTAGTGTAGTCTGCAGTGAGAGTCTGTAAAATTTTACATAAGTTTTGCAACTGTATAATATCTTTGTCAGTGGGTTGATTTACTTTAAGATTTGATTTTCTTGTATTGGTCTTTCTTAATGTGTTTACTTTGAGTTCATCTTGGTGGTGGTTCTTTTGTGTGTTTTCACTTTAAGTTTTTTGTTTAGGTATACATAATAGGAACCTGACTGTGTGACACAGAGGGAAAAAGCATGACTGTGACTGAGATTATCAGTTAGTGGCTTGGACACTGGAAGAGCCAGGCTAGGGAGAATGTGGGTGAGCAGCTAACACTAATTCAATGGGGATAAAGTGGCTCAACTCGCTGCACTGTGGACACCTACCAAAAGAAACCTATTTTGTAGACATGAGCTTTGTCCCTGCCAAGCTGTGTAAATGGTAACCTTCATTGGGCATTTTCAGGAATGTGCATACACTCAGAGGAAGGTATTGCATGCCTTTCCATTCTGTGAGTGCAAACACAGCCACCAAGGGAAGAGGTTAAGGCTGTTGCACAAAAAAAACCCTGGTGGATATTGGCTTATGGTCTGCAGTAACTGGTGATTACCCTTCCTTGGAAAGATGAGACTTGTTGCGGTAAAACTAATGGTTGGCACGTGTGAGGGGAAAAAAATTCATAATAGACTTTCTGTTAGATGTGTTGTTCTGCAAAATACCATACTGACAATTTGACTTAAATTGCATGCCAGAGGATGCAGGTGTTGTTACTACACCAAGTACTTACTGATCATTTAATGTCAGACCTCTGTCACTACAGACATTGTTGGATTTGTCCTTCTTAAAGGGCCTTCACATCAACCATTTGGAGTTATTTGAGTCCTCCTACCGGTAAAGGTCTTGAAGACAAAACTGCTTCCATGGTTCCTCCTCATTTATATGATAGACAGTCTGTGTAGTACATAAACAAGCAAATGCATGGGTGATCTTGTCTTTTTCCAGGTGATGATGCTTATTTGGCAGTAGATTATTGACAGAAGGGCATCACTCAGAAATTTATGGGAGGAGAACAAGCTGGTAGATTGTCTGGATAACTGTTACAGTCCTTACCAGGAACTGCAAATTTAGAGACCATATCTGGTCAAGGTCTTTCAAAGTGGTGCATTCTAAAGACTGATCTTTCTACAACTCTAGAGAACACAGCGATGTTCATTGTGTTACACTGCTGCAGTCATTACACTTGGGCTATCCTGCCGTCAGGCGGTCCCGCAGTCGGCCAGAGTTCCAAAGTCTTGGTCCGGCGTCAGTTGCTGTTGTTTCTTCCCTGACGTCAGTGCGCCAGGGGTATATAAGATGCATCCGACGGCATTTTCTTCAGTCTTTCTTGCCGCGCGGTGCCCGAAGCAGAAGCAGTTCGCAAGTGCCGGTCGGCCGACTCCTGAGATTTTCGAAGTCGAATTTCAGATCTGAAGTCTTCAATAAAGCTAAGTACCCGTTGAAACTTTTTTCTTGCCTCAGACCGATGTCAGAAAAAGTTAATAATTGTATTTCTTGTGGGAAGCAAATACCTCATAAGGACTTCTACTCTTACTGTATTCCATGCCTAGGCCCTGATCACGACGTCACTAGTTGTCGGTTTTGTGCTAGATTTAACAAACGCACTATAAAAAGACGTTTTGATTTTGCTTTGCACTACTTTGGCCGAAGGTTCAATTATACTATGCCGTTGGATCAACCGACGACCACAATTCCGAAAAAACGCAAAGACAAGGATAAAGGCAGGCATCCGAGGTCCAAAACCGATGACAAAACCTCTTCTAGGCCAGTCACCGGTTCGCCGGTTCTCAGTGAGGCGCTTTCGCAGCCCCTGACACTCGCTACCTCAGAGCCACAGGCCGCCCACGTGGAGACAACTAGGCCTCTGGAAACTCAAGGTATTGGGCCTATGGAAACTAATCCCTCAGATGGGTCCGGAGCCGCTGAGCAGGCATCGGCTTCTGAGGGTGTTTTCAGACCTTAACAACTTACCATTAAAGCAACAGCCAAGACAAAAGTACCATTAAAGACAAAGAAGCAAGTACAGCATTCTCCTGGACAGTCCTCCATGCCTAAGAAACAGATGCTTAAAATGGTCGAAGACCTCATTACTCTAGTCAGGGGTTCCCATCCCCCTCCTGAGAAAAGGCTTAGGCAGGATACAGACTATGATTCCTCTGATCAGGTTTCCATTTCCTCTGATTCCTCTTCAGACCAGGGATACTCTGTACCCCCCTCTATGAGGACTCTGATGCTGAAGAATCTATCCCTTCAGCCTCTCCTCCTGAGGATTATTCATTTGGGGAAACTTTACATACCATGAGGGAGCATTTCCACTGGGGAAGTCAAGATTATTCAGAATCCAAGAAAAGGCTCAGGGATTTCCTTTTATTGCCTCAGCACAGGCCCCTGGCTATTCCGCCTGTGCTAGATATTGTGGATGATGTGTTCTCTGAATCCAGCTTATCTCCTGATTCTTTGCCCCCCTGCACCAGCCAAGCCAGATAGGTATTATAGAGTCCCTGACTCTCACAAGTTTCTTTATAAAAGCCCTTCTGTTGATCCAGAAACTATTTCTCAGGGTCCAAAAGGGGTTAAGGCTTCCATTGCAAAAAATCCAGTACCCTCTGACAGAGATTCCAGAGGTTTGGATAGATGGGGGAAGAAAGTTTACACTTCTGCAACTTTAGCAGTAAGGGCTTTAAATTGCCAGTTTCACATGCTTAAGTACCAACAATATCTAATGGCCAGTTTCACATGCTTAAGTACCAACAATATCTAATGGCTCAGTTAAAACAGAAAATGCTTGCAAGCTCAGAAGCTCCTGACTGTAAAGAAATACAGGATTTATTGCATGCAGTTGAACAGGTGGGAAAACATACTCTGCAATGTGGTTTTGATTCTTCAGAGGCCCCTTGTAGAGCCGCAATTACAGGTTCTGTGATTCGAAGACATGCTTGGTTAAAAGAACAGAGTTTACCTTATCATGTTAAGGCAAAATTATTGGATGCTCCTTTACAGCATGATACCTTGTGTGGTGTAAGGCAGAAGAGGTGTTAAAGAAAATGGAGGATAAAGCTAAATCTATGCAAAACAGTCAAGGATTTCTTACAGGTACAGCCACCTCGATTTAGCAGAAATTGGCCAACAAAGAATTGGTCCTTTCCAGTGTCAGACAGGCCACAGAGAGGCAGATACAGACGCCCAAGAGGCAGATCTCAACCCCAAGGCTCTAACAGACAACGACAGTGGGGCACCTCAACCCCAAAAGGAGGTGTGGACAAATCTCAACCTTACAGGAAACAGTCCCAATGACTTCCCTCTTCGTACGCCAAACACTTCCGTTCTGGCAGCCCCCTTAGGGGGAAAACTAGCACTTTTTTATCAAAACTGGCAAACAATCACCCAAGGCAAATGGGTTCTGAATATTGTGTCTCAGGGTTACAGGTTCCACTTTCATACTTTACCAAGGCTAAAAGGAATGCCAGACCTGCCACAGAATCAATGGGCAAAGGCACAAAAACAAATTTCAGCCCTCATGGACATGAGAGCTATTCAAAAAGTACCACAACAGGAACAAGGACAAGGATTTTACTCAAGACTCTTCCTGGTCCCCAGAAAGGACAAGGCCTGGAGGCCCATACTAGACCTTTCAATTCTAAATACTTACCTGGATATTCCGAAATTCAAAATGTTGACTTTACAGCAGCTTCTACCCATGCTGGGCAAGAAGGCTTGGCTTGTTACTCTGGACCTCAAAGAGGCATACCTGCATGTCCCTATCAGACAAAATTGCAGAAGATACCTCAGATTCAAAGCTGGTACAATGCACTACCAATTCTCTGCACTGCCCTTTGGCTTATCTACTGAGCCCAGGTCTTTACAAAGTGCCTGGCACCAGTAATTGCATTTTGCAGACAAAAAGAAATTCAAATATATCCATACCTGGACGACTGCCTCATTCAAGCAGAGACAAAGGACATTCTTCTACAGCATCTGGCGTTTGTAAAAAGGTTGCTAATTTCTCTAGGGTACACAGTAAACGAAAAGAAGTCAAAACTAGTGCCCTCACAACAGATTATATTCCTGGGTGCCAGCTTAAATACAATGGCCCAGATGGCTTATCTCATGCCAGACAAACAAATTCAGTTAACTCAATATTTTCAATTACTGGCAAAAAAGTCCCATCTCCCTGCAAGAAAAATCCTGCAGGCCCTGGGATTCATGGCATCCTGCATACTACTACTAATACCATATGCCAGACTGCATATGAGGAAATTACAATGGTACCTAAAAAGTGTTTGGACTCAACACTCTCACAGTTTAGAAGCAGTAATACCAATGATTCCCTGCCTACAACAGGAGTTTCGATGGTGGGCACAGGCACATCATAAACAAGAGTCAGCCTTTTACCCTACCCCACAGCCAGGCAGACTCTAACAACAGATGCTTCGGATTACGCCTGGGGAGCACACATGGCAGGAAAATGCATTCAGGGCAAGTGGACTACAGACCAGATGCATCTTCACATCAATCAAAAAGAGATGTTGGCTGTTCAAAATGCCCTAACAGCTTTCAAGGACCTTCAGGACAATTAATATTAAAGACAGACAACACCACAGTAATGTGGTACATAAACAAGCAAGGGGGCACTCATTCTGATCCCCTATGCAGGCAAGCCATGACCTTGTGGAACACAGCTCTAACGTATCAAGTTCATCTGCAAGCACAATTCCTGCTAGGAAAGAAAAGTACTCTGGCAAACGATTTAAGCAGAAATATCATGGACCCTCACAAATGGAAATTGAATCCACAAATCTTCAGCATGGTAACGCAAAAATGGGGATGCCCAGACATAGATCTTTTTGCCTCCCACTGAATTGCCAACTACAAAAATTCTGCACAAGGACTTATCACACGCAAGCATGGAAAGTGGATGCTCTCTCGTTCAGCTGGAAAAGCCTAAAAGTTTATGCCTTCCCACCACTGCCTCTCCTTTCAAAGGTACTCCTAAAAGCCAGACAAGAAAAAACACAGATGATCCTGATTGCTCCAGACTGACCACGCCGGCACTGGTACCCAACCTTAAAGAACTTAGCTCAAGCCCACCATGGATTTTGCCTCAAATTCCACACCTTCTGACTCAACAAAACAATCAGATCCTGCACGTTCAGCTCAAAACCCTAAACCTGGCTGCATGGCAGATTCATTAGTCAAACAGGCAACACCTCTCTCTAAAGCTGTTATGGATGTCATTTTGGAGGCCAGGAGGCCTAGCACCAGGAAAACGTACTCAGAAAAATGGAAGAGATTCTGCGCCTGGAACCAGGCTCAAAGCCTTGACCCTCTTGTCCCAAACATTCCTCAGATTTTACAATACTTAACTGAGATGCTGGACAAAGGCCTATCCTTCTAATCAATTAAGATCCACGCCTCTGCTATTTTAGCACATTACAAAACGGATCCTCCTTTATTCTCTCATCCCTTGCTAAAGCAGTAACTCAGAGGGGCTAAAAACATAAGACCGCCCCGGAGAGCACCAACACCAACTTGGGACCTCAATTTCATTTTGGAAAAACTGACCCTGCCACCTTTTGAGCCAGCCAATACAGCTGATCTAAAATTTTTATCATGGAAAACAGCTCTGCTCCTGGCAGTAACTTCAGCACGAAGAGTCTCAGAGCTACAGGCAGTGGAACCTTTTATAATTTTTCATCAAGACAGGGTTTCTTTAAGGACAAACCCTACCTTTATGCCAAAGGTGGTATCTAGTATGGCTCTTAACCAAACCATCCATTTTCCAACTTTTTATCCAAACCCCCAGAATAAAGGGGAGAAACTTCTGCACTCTTTGGACATACACAGGCAGCTACGCCTCTACTTGGACAAAACAAAAGCTTTCAGGAAAACTGAGCAACTGTTTGTAGCATATGCTGCAGGATCACAGGGCAAGGCTATCTCAAAGCAGACTATATCCAAATGGATAGGACACTGTATTAGTTACTGCTACACACAGTATGGAGAATCAGTCCCTAACGACATTAGGTCACATTCCACCAGGGCAACAGCCACTTCAACAGCCTTTCTCAGAGGAGTACTTACCAAGGACTTTTGGAGGCTGCAACTTGGAGTTCAGTGCACACCTTTACCAAGCATTACCACTTGCCTCTTTACTCTAAATCCAGAGCAGGATTTGCCACTGCAGTTCTGCAGGGCCTCATAGACAATCCTAACTCTTTATAGACCAGCCACCCAACCTTAGCTTTAGGATTCTACCCAAGTGTAATGACTGCAGCAGTGTAACACGATGAACATAGTACAGTTTTGTACCTACCATAAATGTAGATGTTCGAGTGTTCACACTGCTGCAGTCCAGGTCACCCTGCCTCCATCCCCTCTGAACTAGCTGGACTTATCTATACCTTTCTATCCTATACAACCTTTGTGGTGTATTTGCTTGTAACTGAAGGTATTGTTTTTATTTTATATATATATTTTTCATTAGCAATATGTATTGCCTACCTACTTGGGGGCACCTGACATCTGGGGCAAGAAAAACTGAAGAAAATGGCGTCGGATGCATCTTATATACCCCTGGCATACTGACATCAGGGAAGAGGCGACAGCAACCGACACCCGACCAAGACTTTGGAACTCTGGCCGACTGCGGGACCGCCTGATGGCAGGATAACCCAAATGTAATGACTGCAGCAGTGTGAACACTCGAACATCTACATTTATGGTAGGTACAAAACTGTACTTTTCACCTATTCTTCTTGCTGTAGTAGAGTATGGGGAGATGTTCTTCATGTTTCACCATTGCAGTCATCACATTTTGGTTATCCCTGCCAGGGTAACCCTCGACCGGCCCAAATACCAGAGGCTTAGTATTTCTGCGTCGGTTGCTGTCACTTCAGGATTGACGTCAAGTTGTCAGTAGTATAAAGTAAGGCAGCCGACATCATTACATCAGTCTTTCTTGCCGTGGAGCCCGAAACAGAAGCAGTTCACGAGTGCCGGTCGGCCACTATCTGAGTTTCATCTACCGAATTGAAGTTGAAATCTTCTAAAGCTAACTACCCCATTGGGGAACCTTTTTTCTTGCACTAAACAATGTCAGAAAAAGTTAATAATTGTCTCGCCTGTGGAAAGCAAATACCAAACCAAGACTTTCATTCTTACTGCGTCACTTGTTTAGGCCCAGACCACAACGTCCCCCGTTGTCGCTTCTGTGCTTTGTTCAACGCCAGAACTAGCCATCGGGCCCTTATTGTAGATATTTTCGCTTACAGTCCTCGAATTCTGATATGACTTCGGTAAGCCATCTGACAGCAGATCTTCCGATAAAACGTAAAGATAAAGACAGAGACAGACCGCATAGGTCCAAACCTACCGAAGAAGCTTCCGTCAAGCTAGTCGTCAGTTCGCTGGTCCTCAGTAAGACACTTTTGCAGCCCCTGATGCCCTCTTCTGTGGATGTACAGGTCACCATCGAGACCCTTTCAGAGTCCTATCTGCCGCAAAACTCTTCTTCGACTAAGGATCCTGCTGTCGTCTCTACCTAGGATGGATCCAGAGCCACTGAGCAGGCACCGGCTTCTGAAGGAAGTCCTTCGCATTACTGATTCTCGACACAAACCGATGTCTTCTTTTGCAACTACCGTTCTTTCGAAAAGCACCAAGTGCCTTAGGCCCAGGGTACGAACCACACCCAAGAAACCGACAACTCAATATCAGGCACCTGCTTCCTTGCCTCAATCTCAAATGCTGAAAATGGCGGAAGACCTTATCATGCTGATCAGGGGAAGCCAAGCTACCCCCTCCAAAAGGAAAAGAGATCTGTCCCCTGTAGTTTTGTCTGAACAAGAGTCAGATGACTCTGATGCATCTGAATATGAAGACATGCAATCCCTCTCATACTTATGAGGATTCTGATGCAGAGGATTCCATCCCTTCAGCCTCTCCCTCAGAGGATTTTTCCTTTGGGGAAACCCTTCATACCTTAAGGGAGCATTTCCAGTGGGAGAGTCAAGACTACCCTCAGTATAAAAAGGAACACAGGGAATTCTTAGATCTTCCACAACACAGATCCTTGGACATCCCCCCAGTCCCGGATGCTGTGGCGGATGTTTTCCTGGAATCCAGCTTGTTTCCTGACACCCTCCCTCCTACACCCAGAAAACCAAACAGGTACTATAAAGTCCCTGACTCACACAAATGTCTTTTTTAAAAATCCTACTGCTGACCCTGAGGTAATTTCTCTAGGGCCTAAAGGGATTAAAGCAACCTCTGCTAAGAGTCCCACCCCATTAGATAGGGATTCCCTAGCACTAGACTGGGTAAAAAAGTATACACCTCAGCTACTCTTGCTATCAGGGCACTAAATTGTCAGTTCCATATGCTAAAATTTCAACAACATACCCTGGAACTCCTCAAACAAAAATGTCTTCCTTTCCTGCTTGTGCAGAATCTAAAGAGCTATAAGAGTTAATGCATTCTGCAAGTCAAGTAACTAAACACACCCTGCACTGTGGTTTTGATGCCCTAGAAGCTTTTTGCAGGGCAGCAGTCACTGAATCTGTCATTAGAAGGCATGCATGGCTTAAGGAACAGCCCCTGCCAGACCATGTCAAATCTAAATTGTTGGATGTCCCCTTGTACAAAGACAACTTATTTGGCACTAAGGCAGAAGAGGTCTTAAAAAAGATGGAAGAAAAAGCAAAATCTATGCAGACAGTTAAGGATTTCTTACAGGTCCAGCCACCCAGTTTCAGCAGGCATTGTCCCACCAAGCACTGGTCCTTTCCTGCTCCCACTAAGCCAGTCCAACCCAGGCCCTGGGGAACCAGGACCCCCCCCCCCCCAGACAGCAGCCACAGGGAATGCAGAGATCTAAGCAGTGGACTACCTCCACTTCAAAACCAGGGAGTTCTAAGCCACCCTCTTATGGTAAGAGCTCACAGTTACTCACCTCTCCCACCCCTCCTTCTGTCCATTTTCACTTACCACTAGGAGGAAAACTCTCCTTTCACGCAATCACCTGGGCCACCATTACCAACTACCACTGGGTTCTCAACATAGTGTCTCAGGGATACACATTTTCTTTCCACACCCTTCCAACCCCAAAAGGGTTCCCATATCCATCTCCAAACCAGTGGGCAGAGGCTCAAAAGCAAATCCTTTCCCTGCTTTCTATTAGGGCAGTGGAGCATGTTCCTGCAGAACAGATAGGCCAAGGTTTCTACTCAAGTCTTTTTCTGTTGCCCAGAAAAGAGGGCACCTGGCACCCCATCCTCGATCTATCCATTCTAAATACCTTCTTGGTAGTCCCAAAATTCAAAATGCTTACCCTCCAAGCAGCTGCTACTCATGCTCTCCAAGGACACTTGGCTAGCCACCCTAGATCTAAAAGAGGCCTACCTCCACATTCCTATCGGAAATATCTCCATTCCAGGGCAGGATCTCAACACTTTCTGTGCTTCCCTTTGGCTTATCTACTGCTCCCAGAGTTTTCACAAAATGTGTGGCTCCAACCATTGCCTTTTGCAGACAAACTAATATTGAGATTTACCCATACTTAGACGACTGACTTATTCAGGCAGACAGCCAGGAAAAGCTGCTCAAGCACCTGGCCTTTGTAAAGACCTTATTAACCTCCCTAGGGTACACAATCAATGAAAAGAAATCCAAACAGGTGCCCACCCAAAGGATTATCTTCCTGGGAGCAAGCCTAGACACAGCATCCCAGATGGCATTCCTTACACCAGAAAAACTAATTTTCCTGACAGCCTACTTCTCTCAACTAGCCACCAGACCCCAGTTATCTGCGAGGAAGATCCTGCAAGCTCTGAGGTTAATGATGGTAACTTGCATACTACTTATTCCATATGCCAGACTGCTTATGAGGAAACTTCAGTGGTACCTAAAAAGCCTTTGGTGTCAACACTCTCAAGACCTGGAGACTCTTATACTTATAATTCCTTGCCTCAGAAAAGTTTTTCTTTGGCAGGAAACAGCATGCACCCACAACAAGGGACTACCTTTCTCACCACTCCCCGCCGCCCAGACCCTCACCACAGAAGCATCAGACTATGCTTGGGGTGCACACCTGGATGGCAGGTGCATACGGGGCCAATGGATCCCGCACCAAATCCCTCTGCACATCAACCAGAAAGAGATGATTGCTGTCCAGCACGCCTTGATAGCTTTCAAGCCCCTTCTCTCCTCCAGGGCTCTCTTGATCAAAACGGACACCACCACTGTGATGTGGTATATCAACAAGCAGGGAGGGACTCGCTCCTACCCTCTATGCAGGCTGGCCATGACCCTTTGGCACACCGCCTCTGCCATGCAACTGCACCTATTAGGACAATTCCTACCAGGTTCTCTCAACTCTCTGGCAGACCAATTAAGCAGAAATCTTCTGGGCCCACACTCTGGAGCATCGCTGCATGGCTTGAAAAGTGGCTGCTCTGTCCTTCTTCTGGGTCAATCTATCGGTCTGTTCCTTTCCTCCACTAAGTCTCATCCCCAGGTACTTCCCAAAATAAAGGAGGAAAAACTAAGGACAATTCTTATAGCTCCAGACTGGCCTCGTCAGCACTGGTACCCCTTGCTGCGCAGCCTGCCCCACTGTGACCATGGCATCTGTCTCAGATTCCAAACCTCCTGACCGAGAGGGAAGGGGAATTCATGCATCCCCACTTGCAGACACTCAATTTGGCAGCTTGGCTTATTCCGTCATCCCGGATGAATCTGCCAACCTCAGTAAACAGGTTCTAGATGTTATACTTGAGGCCAGACGCCCTAGCACTAGAAAGACTTATGCTGACAGATGGTAAAGGTTCTGCACCTGGATCCAGGCTAAGGGAGCCAATATGGCACAGCCCTCCCTCCCTGTCATCCTGGATTACTTAGCTGACCTACTACACAGTGGCCTCTCTTTCTCCTCTATAAAAATTAATGCCTCTGCTATCGCTGCTCATTTTCCCACTGAGCAGCCCCTTTTCTCACACCCTTTGATCAAACAGTTCTTAAGAGGGATTAGCAACTTGAGGCCACCCAGAAGAGCACCAACCCCAGCTTGAGACCTTAACTTTGTGTTGGAAAAGCTCACCCTGCCCCCTTTCGAATCACCTTCTTCTTCTGCAGAGCTAAATTTTCTCTCCTGGAAGACAGCTTTCCTTCTGGCCATCACTTCAGCCAGAAGAGTATCCAAGCTGCAAGCGATCATGGCTGTGGAACTCTTCATCATCTTCCATGCTGACAGGGTATCCCTCAGACCTAATCCATCCTACATGCCCAAGGTGGTGTCCAGTGTGGCTCTCAACCAATCCATTCATTTGCCCACCTTTTTTCCTAATCCCCAGAAAAAGGGGGAAAGGATCCTGGACTCCCTAGATGTGCACAGACAGATCAGATTCTATCTAGACAGGAGTAAATCCTTCAGAAAGTCTGATCAATTGCTGGTTAGCTTTGCTACAGGGGCAGAAGGCAAAGCCATTCCAAACAAACCATTTCCAAATGGCTAGCACACTGCATCCATTTCTGCTACAAACAACATGGAAAGCCTCCCCTCAGGGGGTCAGGACTCATTCCACCAGAGCAGCCTCCACCTTTGCAGCTTTCCTCAGAGGACTCTCCTCACCAGGGACATCCTGGAGGCTGCCACCTGGACATCTGCTCACACTTTTACCAAACATTACCCACCTGCCTCTCTTCTCCAAATCCAGGGCAGAGTTTGCCTCTCTAGTCTTGCAGAGCATCCTTGCCAGCCCCTAGTTTCCTTGACTGCCTCCACCTATTTCTTCAGCTTTGGGAATCAACCCAAATGTGATGACTGCAACAGTGAAATACGAAGAACATAGTACAGTTTTCTACACTTACCATAAATGTAGATGTTCAAGTGTATTCACTGTTGCAGTCCTGGTTTCTCTCCCTCCATCCCCTTTTTTCTCTTTTCTTACAAGGGACATATTGGCATTTACTTTCTACTGGTGGGGATGTTCTTCGTGTTTCACTGTTGCAGTCATCACACTTGGGTTATCTGCCTGCAGGTAGCCCTCAGTCGGCCCGAATACCAGAGCCTTGGGATTTCTGCATCTGATGCTGTCACCTCTTCCATGACGTCAGGTTGTCAGGGGTATAAAACAGGCAGCCGACGCCATTACCCTCCTGTCTTTCTTGCCAAGAAGGAGCCTGAAGCAGCAGCAGTTCGCAAGTACTGGTCGGCCGCTACCTGAATTTTTTGTTTTCTCGAGTTTCAAACCTGAAGTCTTCTGAAGCTACGTACCCCATTGGGGATCCTTTATTCTTGCTCTAACCGATGCCAGAAAAAGTTAACAATTGTCTTGCCTGTGGAAAGCAAATACCTCATAGAGATTTTCATTCTTACTGCATCACCTGTTTAGGCCCAGACCACGACGTCCCTCGCTGTTGGTTTTCTGCCTTGTTTAACGCCCGAACCATTCATGGTCAGGTTATCTTTGTCACTAATTTCTTTCGCTCTCATTCTCCGTATTCCGAAATGGCTTCGATAAATCATCCGACTACCGATCTTCCGAAAAAACGTAAAGATAAAGACAAAGACAGACTGCATAGCTCCAAAACTGCCGACAACGCTTCCGTTAAGCTAGTCGCCAGTCTGCTGGTACTCAGTGAGGTGCCTTTGCAGCCCCTGATGCCCGTCAGATTCGCAGGCCTCTGCTGAGACCCATTCGGAGTCTGGTATGCTGCGAGATACTTCAACTGTGGAACCTGTGGACGTCTTTACCTTGGATGTGTCTGGAGCCGCTGTGCAGGCACTGGCTTCTGAGGGTGTATTCTGACCTACCGATGTTCGATTTAAACCAGCTTCATTTTTAGCTAAAACTGCCGAGTTTCTCAGGCCCAGAGTACACACTATACCTAGAAAACCGACGACCAAAGCGCATGCTCAAACTGCCATGCCACAAAAACAAATGCTTAGAATGGCTGAAAACATTCCCTAATTAGGGGAAGCCAGCCTTTGCCTGCTAAGAGACAAAGAATTGAGTTTCATTCTGATTCTACAGGCCAGGAGTCTGATGACTCTGACACTTCTGATTACCAGGGCATACCCTTATCAACCTATGAGGATTCAGATGCAGAGGAATCCATTCCTAATGCCTCCCCTCCAGATGATTTTTCTTTTGGTGAAACCTTGCATACTTTAAGAGAGCATTTCCGCTGGGAATGCCAGGACTACCCTCAGTCCAAAAAGAGACTCAGATAATTTTTAGAGTTGCCTCAGCACAGGCCTCTAGCTATACCCCCTGTCCTGGATGTTGTAGATGTCTTCATGGAATCCAGTCTTATTCCAGACACTTTACCACCGGCCCCTAGAAAACCTGACCGATACTACAGAGTACCTGATTCTCACAAATTTCTCTTTAAGAATCTTACTGCAGATCCAGAGACCATTTCCCGGGGACCTAAAGGTATTAAGGCTACTACAGCCAAAAACCCTACCCCTTCAGACAGGGATTCCAGAGCTTTAGACAGATGGAGTAAGAAGGTATATACTTCTGCAACCATTGCCATCAGAGCATTGAATTGCCAGTTTCACGTGTTGAAGTTTCAGCAACATATAATGGAACTAATTAAACAAAAAATGGTGTTACTTCCTGATTGTGCAGAAAATAAAGATTTACAAGAGTTAATGCATTCTGCAAACCAAGTTAGTAAGCATACTTTGCAGTGTGGCTTTGATGCCCTAGAAGCATCTTGCAGGGCTGCAGTCACTGGGTCTGTACTGAGAAGGCATGCTTGGCTGAAGGAACAAACCTTGCCGGATCATGTCAAATCAAAATTACTAGATGCTCCTTTTAATAAGGACTGCTTGTTTGGCACAAAAGCATAAGAGGTTCTTAAAAAGATGGAAGAAAAAGCTAAATCTATGCAAGAATTCTTACAAGTGCAGCCACCTAGATTCAGTAGGCATTGGCCTTCTAAAAACTGGCCCTTTCCAGCCCCTTCCAGGTGTTCTCAGTCCATACTCGGGGGAAACAGACCACCCAGACTACAGTCTCAGGGTATGCAGAGATCTAAACAATGGAGTTGCCCCTACCTGAAAAACAGGGAGTGGTAAGCCACCCCCTTATGGAAAAAGTTCGCAATGACTTTTCAGTTATCCTTCTCAGCCCTGCCCAATTACTTGTGCCCCTAGGAGGAAAACTTGTCCTTCATGCAAAAAAACTGAATATCCATTACTCAGGACCGATAAGTCCTAAACATTGTATCCCAGGGGTACAGATTCTACTTCCATTCACTGCCAACCCCAAGCGGGTTTACAGACCTTCCTCCAAACCAGTGGGCAGAGGCTCAAAACCAAGTACTTTCCCTGCTCAATATCAGACCTATTCAACCTGTTCCAGTAGAACAAAGGGGACAGGGTTTCTACTCCAGACTGTTCCTGGTGCACAGAAAAGAGGGCTCTTGGCAACCAATCCTGGATCTATCATTTCTCAACACCTTTCTGCTGGTTCCAAAATTCAGAATGCTTACACTGCAACACCGTCTCCTTATGCTAGCCAAGGATGCCTGGTTAGTCACCCTAGACTTAAAAGAAGCTTATCTGCACATCCCCATAAGGGAGTCTTACAGGAAATATCTACACTTCAGGACAGGCTTTATGCACTGTCAATTCTCTGCACTTCCCTTTGACTTATCTACTGTGCCCAGAGTATTCACAAAGTGCCTAGCTCCAGCCATTGCATACTGCAGGCAGAGAAATATCCAAATTTTCCCATACTTGGACGATTGCCTGATTCAGGTGGACAGTCAGGAATTGCTACTTCAGCACCTGGCACGTGTAAAAAGCCTCCTCAGTTTGTTGGGGTACACCATCAACGAAAAGAAATTACAACTGGTGCCCATTCAAAAAATTTTATTCCTGGGAGCAAGCTTGCACACAACTTCACAGATGGCATTTCTCACTCCAGAAAAACAGGTCTATTTCACCAACTACTTCAAACAAATGGCCACCAAAACCCAGATATCTGCAAAAAAAAATACTGCAAGCCCTAGGGTTCATGGCCTCATGTATTCTGCTAATTCTGTATGCAAGTCTGCATATGAGGAAACTTCAGTGGTACTTAAAAAGTCTTTGGTGCCAACATTTTCAGGACCTGGAAACAGTCATTCCAATCATACATTGTCTAAAGGCAGAGTTCCTTTGGTGGGCAGATGCATGCAACCACAAGGGACTGCCTTTCACTCAACCCCTCGCCGCCCAATCCCTGACAACAGACACATCAGACTATGTATGTGGGGGCCCACATGGCAGGCAAATGCATTCAGGGCAACTGGAGCCCAGGCCAAATTCTCCTGCACATCAATCAAAAAGAGATGCTAGCTGTACAGAATGCTCTGACAGCCTTCAAATACCTAATCCTTCCAGGACAGCTGCTGATAAAAACAGACAATAACAAGTTATGTGGTACATAAACAAGTGGGGGGAATCCATTCTTATCCACTCTGCAGGATAGCCAAGGCCCTGTGGAACACAGCCTTGAGCAACCAAGTGTATCTACAAGCTCAATTCCAGCTAGGAAAACAAAATTCACTGGCAGACGACTTAAGCAGAAATCTCATAGACCCAAATTGGAGCCCAACACCTTCAACCTTCCAATCCAGAGGTGGACTTCTTTGCTGCTCCCCAAAAATCACCAGTTGAGCAAATTTTGCACCAAGAACCCTCACATCAGGGCCTGGAAGGTGGATGCCCTATCCTTCCAATGGGAAAACCTCTCAATTTATGACTTTCCCCCTCTGCCCCTCCTCTCAAAAGTACTATTCAAGGTCAAACAGGACTGGCCAAGGGCAATTCTTATTGCCCCAGACTGGCCACGCCAGCACTGGTACCCACTCTTACGCAGCCTAACAACAGTGCCACCCTGGCACCTTCATCAGATCCCTACCCTGCTGTTTCAGCAGGAGGAACAGATTTTGCATCCACAGTTACAAACCCTAAACCTTGCAGCCTGGCTTATCCCCTGAATACACCACCAGGAACCCTCAGCAAACACGTGCTGGATGTCATTCTTGAAGCCAGAAGGCCTAGTACTAGGAAATCCTATGCTGAAAAGTGGAAAAGATATTGTTTTAGGAATCAGTCTCAAGGAAAGGACACAGCACTGCCCTCCTTACCTCAAATCCTGGATTACCTAGCAGAGCTATTCCACAGAGGCGTATTCTTCTCTTCCATTAAGATTCATACCTCTGCCATCTCAGCTCATTATAATACTGAGCCACCTCTATTTTCTCACCCTCTCATCAAACAGTTCCTGAGAGGGGCTAACAACTTAAGGCTCCCTAGGAGAGAACCCACCCCTGCCTGGGACCCTAACTTTGTACTGGAAAAGCTTACGCTTCCCCGTTTTGAACCTGCTGCTTCAGCAGAGTTAAAATTCCTCTCTTGGAAAAAAGCCTTGCATGTTAAGTTGTCTATCTCGCCTTCATTCTTGCTGGATGGGTTCGGAGCCGACCTCGGCTCCGACTCTAAAAGCTCGAGAGTTGGTTCCACCGGCTCGAGGCTCCCCTTATATCCCACAATGCTAGGCGTGAGTTACCCCAAATCTCGTTTGCCGCTACAGCATCGAGGTGTTGGTTTTTCTACCGGCTTGTTGGTAAGTGTATTTTTTGTAAAATTAGAATACTTAAAACCCTATATTTTTAAGTTTAAATATATTTCCCTTAGTGTAGTGGATTTCTACCCCTGTTTTCCGGAAAATCCCAATTTTTTCCCACAAGAACTTTTAAAGTTCTCTCACGGGCCTTCTGGCCTTTCTCCATCCCCTAGTGGTGTGTGTGTGATGTTCTTCATCTCACATTGCTGCAGTCCTTACACTTGGGTAGTCCGCTGTCCTCGGTCGGCCCGAATATCAAAGTATAAGGCTGAGGTCGGTCAAGGCGCATTAGACTGACATCAGGACGTCAGGGTACAAATGCGCATGACCGACGTCATATCCTCAGTCTTTTTTGCCGCATGGTCCGATGCAGAAGCAGCGTTGCAAGTGCCGTTCGGCGTTCTGAAATTTTTCGAATTCGGAGTTTCAGACCGAGTCAAAGTTGGCTAAGTACCCGTTGGGAATATTTTTGTTTTTTCTTGCCTCAGTGGTTTACCGGATGTCAGAAAAAGTGAATAACTGTATTTCTTGTGGGAAACAGATACCGCATAGAGATTATCATACTTTGTGTATTCCTTGTTTAGGGCCTGAGCACGACGTTGTTGGGTGTCGCTTTTGTGCTAGATTCAATAAGCGCACTATTAAGAGAAGGTTAGATTGTGCCAGGTTAGTCTTCGGGAAGCGGTGCAATTATAATATGCCGTCGGATGCTCCGGCGTCCGCTTCTTCGAAGAAGCGCAAGGATAAGGCAGCTAAGCCCAGGTTAGACGAGTCGTCCGTACCGGACGCCGGTTCTTTAGAGGTGTCGGTGGAGCCGGTGGTTCCACCGGAGGTTTCTCTGGAGTCCCAGGGGGAGACCTTGTTATTGCAAGATGTGGCCTCTCAGGAGGCAGGTCAGGCTGAAGGGGCTTCTCAGGTTACTGTACTCCCCTCCCTTCCCAGGGTGGTTAGGCCTTCTCCTTCTGTTTCCAAGGCTTCTCCCAGAGGCAGGCCAGGTTTAGCTTCAGTTGGTGTCACTCCTAGTTCTTCAGGTTCTGTGCCCAAGAAGCATATGCTTAAAATGGCAGAAGATTTGATTACCTTGATTAGGGGTTCTTTGCCCCCTCCTGATAAGAGGCCTAGGGTGGAACCTGAGTTGGGGAGTTTTGAGCAGGCTTCAGATGTTTCAGAGTCTTCGGCTGAAGACTTGCAGGAGTACTCTCCTTATTCTGATTCTGATGTGGATGATTCTACTCCTTCTGCTTCTCCTCCTGAGGATTTTTCTTTTCAGAGACTCTTCATTCCATGAGGGAGCATTTTAAGTGGGAAGGTCAGGACTTCTCTGATTCCAGGAAAAGGCTTAGGGAATTTTGTTTTACCCCAGCATAGGCCTTTGGCTATACCTCCTGTTCTGGATGTTGTGGAGGATGTGTTTGCAGAGGCCTCTCTTAATCCTGATTCTTTGCCTCCTGCTCCTGTTAAGCCGGATAGGTATTATAGGGTGCCTGAAGCTCATAAGTTTCTTTTTAAGAGTCCTAGGGCGGACCCAGAAACTGTTAGTCAGGGGCCTAAGGGTGTTAAGGCTTCTGTTGTCAAAAATCCGGTTCCTACAGATAAAGAGGCCAGGGCTTTGGATAGATGGGGAAAGAAAGTCTATACTTCTTCCACCCTGGCTATGAGGGCTCTGAATTGCCAGTTTCACATGTTGAAATACCAAAACTATCTACTGTCTCAATTGAAGTCTAAGGTAGATGCTTTGGCGGAAGGTATTGACTGTAAAGAGTTACAAGATTTGGTACATGTCTCTGAACAAGTGGGTAAGCATTCTTTGCAATGTGGTTTTGATGCTGTACAGGCCTCGTCTAGGGTGGCTGCCACTGGGTCAGTTCTTCGCAGGCACGCCTGGCTAAGGGATCAGAATTTATCTGACCATGTTAAGACAAGGATTTTAGATGCTCCTTTACAATCTGATGTGTTATTTGGTTCACCTGTTGAGGCAGTCTTAAAGAAAATGGAAGACAAGGCTAAGTCTATGCAGACTGTTAAAGATTTTTTGCAGGTTCAGCCTCCGAAGTTTAGCAGAAATTGGCCTACCAAGGGGTGGACGTATCCTTCTTATGATTCCCAGTCTAGGGGTAGGTCTAGACGTGGTAGGGGTAGAGCTCAGGGCTCTTTCAGGCCTAGAACAGGGAGTTCACCTGCACAGTCTTCGGGTGAGGGCAGGGGTCAGTCCTTTCGTAAACAGACCCAATGACCTACCTTTTCCGCTGCCAGAGCCTTCTCGTCTGGCAGCACCTTTGGGAGGAAGGTTGGCACTTTTCAAGGAAAATTGGAGTTTAATTACCCAAGACAGATGGGTATTGGATATCATACACCAAGGTTACAGGTTTTATTTCCATGCCTTGCCTCCTTTCAAAGGCATGCCAGATGTTCCTCCTCAGCAAAGAATAGAGGCTCACAAACAGATTTCTCTGCTGCTCCAGATAGGAGCCATACAACCGGTCCCTCTGTCAGAAGTGGGCCTAGGATTTTATTCTCGCCTGTTCCTAGTACCAAAGAAGGGGAACACGTGGAGACCAATTTTGGATTTATCTATCCTCAACACTTATCTGGACATTCCCAAGTTCAAAATGTTGACGTTACAACAGCTTTTACCTCTGCTGGGCAAAGATCACTGGATGGTGACTCTGGATCTCAAGGAGGCTTACCTTCATGTTCCTATCAGGCTAAGTTGCAGGAAGTATCTACGTTTCGGGCTGGGACTTCTCATTATCAGTTCTCTGCATTGCCCTTTGGCTTATCTACTGCGCCCAGAGTGTTCACGAAAGTTCTGGCTCCAGTGATAGCTTTCTTCAGGCTAAGAGGAATACAGATTTATCCTTATTTGGACGATTGCCTGATTCTGGCTCAAGGAAAGGACGAACTTCTTCATCATCTACACTATGTGATAGCAGTGCTAAGATGCCTGGGGTATTCTGTGAACGAAATAAAGTCCAGTCTAGTACCCTCCCAGGACATGTGCTTTCTGGGTGTGAGACTGAATACAGCATCCCAGATGGCCTTTTTGACCCCGGACAAACAAAAGACTCTTTCTCTTTACTTCCATCAGTTGTCTCATCAGTCCAGGCTGACTGCAAGGACAGTCCTTCAAGCCTTGGGGTTCATGGCATCTTGTATTCTGGTGCTTCCCAATGCCAAACTGCATATGAGGAAGCTACAATGGTATCTCAAAAATGTATGGACACAGCACTGCCAAGATATGGACACTGTCATTCAGATAATACCTTGCATTCAAAAGGAATTTTTGTGGTGGGCTCAGGAATGTCACCTAAACAAGGGACTCTCTGTGACCCGGCCAGAGACGAGTCAGATTCTAACGACAGATGCCTCAGACAAAGCTTGGGGAGATCATCTAAATGGAAAGTGGATACAAGACACGTGGCCTGCCAGACTTCTGCATCTACATATCAACCTGAAGGAGATGTTAGCAGTCCAATTTGCATTAACAGCTTTCAAGGATTTACTTCTTCCAGGGCAGGTGTTGATTCTAACAGACAACACAACTGTCATGTGGTACATCAACAAGCAAGGGGGAACTCATTCTTATCCTCTGTGCAGACAAGCAATGATTTTGTGGGAGACTGCTCTCAGTTTAAAGCTAAATCTACAGGCAAGGTTTCTGCCGGGAGCACAGAACTCCTTAGCAGATGTGTTGAGCAGACAAATTATGGATCCCCACGAGTGGAAATTGGATCCTCATGTATTTCAGAAATTGACAGTGTCATGGGGAACTCCAGACATAGATCTGTTCGCTTCTCCACTAAACTACCAGCTGCCAAAGTTTTGCACAAAAAGTTTTCATCCCACAGCTTGGAAAGTGGATGCTCTTTCCTTCAATTGGAGCAATCTTCATGTATATGCGTTTCCACCTCTGCCTCTCCTCCCAAAGGTAATTCTGAAGGTCAGACAGGACAAGCCAAAGATGATTTTAATAGCTCCAGATTGGCCTCGACAGCATTGGTACCCACTACTGAGAAGTCTGGTACGGGAGCCTCCATGGCCTTTACCTTCGATTCCTCACCTGCTGTCTCAGGAGAACAGTCATTTACTCAATGTCAAACTTCACTCTCTTCACCTGACAGCCTGGCATATTCTGTTTTAAACCCTGGAGGGTTTCAGCTTCCACAGCAAGTTTTGAATGTTATTTTGGAGGCCAGAAGGCCTAGTACAAGGAAAGTGTACGCAGATAAATGGAAGAGATTTTTGTTTTGGAGTACTGCAAATGCATTTGATGTTTCTAAGCCTAATTTAAGTGTGGCTCTTCAATATCTTACTGAGTTACTGGGCAAAGGTTTGTCCTTCTCTTCTATTAAGATTCATGCTGCAGCAATTTCTGCTCACTATGATTGTGACCCACCATTGTTTTCTCATCCTTTGTTTAAGCAATTCCTTAGAGGGGCAAAGAATATAAGACCCCCACGGAGAGCTCCTACTCCTGCTTGGGATCTCAATTTTCTGTTGGAGAAACTCACTCTACAACCTTTTGAGCCTGCAGCTACTGCTGAGTTGAAATATTTATCATGGAAGACTGCTTTTTTGTTGGCCATTACCTCTGCGAGAAGGGTTTCTGAATTACAGGCCCTTATGGCAGTTGAGCCTTTCTTAATTTTCCATAAGGATAGGGTATCTTTGCGTACTAATCCTTCCTTTATGCCTAAAGTGGTTTCTAGTGTGGCTTTAAACCAAACTATTCATTTGCCTACCTTTTATGCAAACCCCCAAAATAAAGGGGAAAAGATTTTGCACACTTTGGATATACACAGGCAGTTGCGATATTATTTGAGCAGGACTAAAGGGTTCAGGCAGTCTCAACAGTTATTTGTCTCTTTTGCTTTGAGTTCTCAGGGCAAGCCTGTGTCAAAACAAACTATTTCTAAGTGGATTGGGTTGTGCATTGCTTTCTGTTATTCCCATCATGGCAAGGAGGTTCCAGCTGGGATTAGGCCTCATTCCACTAGGGCTACTGCCACTTCAACAGCCTTTTTAAGGGGGGTGGCAACTAAAGATATCTTGGAGGCAGCTACTTGGAGTTCAGTGCATACTTTCTCTAAGCATTATCACCTTCCACTTTACTCTAAATCTAGGGCTGGTTTTGCCACTGCTATTTTACAGGGCATTTTGGCAGCTCCTGCTTCTTTATAGTTGTGCCATCCTCCCTTACCTCTGCTTTGGGATTCTACCCAAGTGTAAGGACTGCAGCAATGTGAGATGAAGAACATAGTACAGTTTTGTACCTACCATAAATGTAGATGTTCGAAGATCCACATTGATGCAGTCCAATTACCTCCCTCCTTCCCTCTGTAGTTAGAGGCGGTTGTGTGGGTTGGATTGTAAATATTGTGTATATTGTATATATTGTACATATTATTAGTGCTAGGGTGGTTGGTTGGTTGTTTTGTTGTCTTTGTGTTTTGGCCTTTCTTGTTAGGGTCTTCTGACATCTGGGGCAAGAAAAGACTGAGGATATGACGTCGGTCATGCGCATTTGTACCCTGACGTCCTGATGTCAGTCTAATGCGCCTTGACCGACGTCAGCCTTATACTTTGATATTCGGGCCGACCGAGGACAGCGGACTACCCAAGTGTAAGGACTGCAGCAATGTGGATCTTCGAACATCTACATTTATGGTAGGTACAAAACTGTACTTTACTCTTAATTAAACTTTAGTTAATTGTTTATTTTTGAGTTTTAAAAGTAAGATTAGTGTAATCAGTCTGTCTGTTTGAGTGTGTGTGATTACACTCTTTTGTCTAGGATGTCTAAAGACACAAAGGTCTCAGGCTTCAAGAAGTGTGATGCGTGCTGTCAGAAAATGTCTCTGACAGACGGTCACACTTCTTGTGTCTACTGCCTGGGGCCTTTGCACCTGCAGGACTCCTGTGCTGTATGCCACGGCTTCAGCCCCAGGGTCCTGCAGGAAAGAAAAAATAAGTTGATCCTAAGGGGTCTACTTAAGCCTGAGGATTCCCTTTCTGTCTCTGGGAAGCCCTCTAAGGCTTCTAGGTCCTCGGCTCCAGCTACTGAGCCGAGACCTAAAGCTACAAAACCTATGTCTGCATCGGCTCCGGCTGGAGCCGATGAGTCTACAGCTTCTGTGGTTCCTCGGCTCCGGCTGGAGCCGAGGTAGAAATTCCTGTCGGCTCCGACCAGACCTTCGAGCCGACATCTAGGAAGAGATCCAGGTCACCATCCCTTGGCTCCGTTCATTCGGCTCCAGCATCTCCTCTGCTGTCTGAACGCAGCCATAAATCTCACTCCTCTAGGTCATCGAGGCTGTCAGATCATGACCTCCAGAGGGTAGTGGGTCGACTTCTTAAGTCCGAGGCACTGGCCCAAATGCTTCAGAGCCCGACTCATCAGTCGATGCCTGCCCCTGTCCATCAATATATTCCTCCTCCGACTCCGTTGAGCTCGGAGCCAGGGCGTTTCGGAACCGAGACTGTGGCAGCGTCGGAGCCGATACAGGTGTCTTCGGCTCCGTCGGCTCCGATTTCTTCTTTCGAGGATTCTCGGCGCCGGACTTCCCTCGTCGGCTCCGAGGGGGTGAGTGGCATCGGACCCTTGTCCGACCCCGCTCTTCCTCTCGGAGCTTCGGCGCTGGTGAGTTCGGCTCCGACATCGGCCTCGGAGCCATCACTGTCGGTGCCGAGGGAGGTTCTCAGCTTCGGGCGGGGACCTCTGGCTTTGCCTGACAGGGGTGCGTTCGAGGTCATGCGGAGTGTGTTAGAGCCTGGCTCTACTCCACAGTCGGCTCCGTCGCCCCTCCCCACGGTGCCTCAGGTCAAGTCGACTCACTCCCTCATCCCGGACCGCAGAGAGCCAGCTCCTCAGGAACCCCCTGTGGGGATTTCATCCTCTTCGAGGCCTCTCCTGATTTGGCAGAAGAGCCCCTCGGAAGAGGAAGTGTAAGAGGAAATACATTGACTCACCTGAGTCCATCACATCTGACACAGATTTAGATGATTCCGAGGGTTCCCCGTTCCCCTTCTGAAGATGTCTCCTTTGCAGACATTCTGAAATCCTCAAACAGAGGGAAATTGGCCAGCCCTCAGCCCTTGGAGGATGAATCTGTGTACCTTGAGGCGTTCGGCTCTCGTCCTTCCACCTCCTGGGTGTCTCCCCTTTGACCCCCTCATGCAGGTGGTAGCTAAAAGGCATGGACGGCTCCTGATTCAGTGGACCCCACTCCCAGGAGACCCTCAAAATTCATAACGGCACCAGCAGACAAACAGTTCTTGACAAAAGGAGTTTCTGTGGATGCTATGGTGGTAGCTGCTGCCACTAAGAAGGAACTAGCTGATCCTTCAGTACCTGTCCATCCACCTAACAAGGAATCTAGGTCCATGGACAGGTACGGGAAGCGGATGTTCTCGTCAGCGACATTTACTATGCGTTCGCTGAACTACCTGTGCCATTTCACTCGTCTTCAAAGGGACTTGATTAAAGCGAGTGACATGTTGAAGGACCCTACAGCTGCGGGTTTTCATGATAAGATGAACACTCAGCTGGCTACCCTTAACTCCATAACCAACTCCTCCATGCGCCTCCTTTCTTATGCGGCTGATGGAGCGAGTAGGGTCGCAGGGACAGGTGTGGCCTTACGTAGGCATGCCTGGATGCGGCTATGCAATTTTGGACCCTTCAAGACGTCTTTCACTAACTCCCGTTTGATGGATCATCTCTCTTTGGTCCTCAAGTGAAAGAAACCTTGACTAGGTGCGAGACTGATGGCAAGACTCTTTCTGCCGTCGGAGTCCGTTTTTCTACTCCTTCTAGGCCTTACCCCAAAGGCCAGAAAAGTGGGAAAATGTGGTTCCGTAAACAATCTCAAGGGACTTCGCCTGACGCACAAAGTCGTTTCCCCGCCAGAGGCAGAGGCGGGAATAACAATGGTAGACGTCGCCCTCGAGGCAGGGGGGCTCTGCAGAACCAGGGCAATCGGGAAGCCTTCTCTGATAAGCCCTTTCAGCATCCCTGAGGTGTTGCCCGACTGCCCACCTTCGGAGGCAGTCGGGGGAAGATTGTCACTGTACCCAGAAGCCTGGCTATCCCTGACTCAAGACAAATGGGTACAGTCCGTCATTTTCGAAGGCTATTCTATCCCCTTTCTTCGCATTCCAAACCAATCAAAAAAATCCCTTCCAGATGTTCCACCCGCTCAAAGGGATCTAGCGGTTTTGGAAATTTCAAAACTGCTTGCAAAAAGAGCAATTCAGCCAGTTCCAGCAGACCAGCAAGGATCCGGAATCTACTCAAGGTTCTTTTTAGTTCCAAAGAAAACAGGGGACTGGAGACCAATTTTGGATCTCAGTATCTTAAACAGATAGATCAGTCAAGAAAACAAGATTTCGGATGGTCACGCTGCAATCCATCCTTCCCCTATTGGGAAAAGGAAACTGGATGTGCTCTATAGACCTTCAGGATGCGTACTATCACATAAAAATGAACAGACGCTCCAGAAGATTCCTCCGCTTCAGGCTGGGAACCAGTCATTTTCAGTTCAGGGCCCTGCCCTTTGGTCTCACCACTGCCCCCCGGGTGTTTACCAAATGCATGGCAGTGGTAGCTTCTCACCTGAGACGACAAGGATTCCAGGTGTTTCCATATTTGGACGACTGGCTCCTCACAGCTCCCACCAAGCATCTCCTTCTGATGGCCAGGGATTACACTTTTCGCATTTGTCAAAAGTTAGGCATTTCAATAAATTGTGAAAAGTCTGTTTTGTCGCCTTGTCGTACTATTACTTTCATAGGCGCAAATCTAGACACAGTAGACATGTCTCGAGACTAACACATCAGAGAATAACAGACATTCACAAACTGGTCTCACTCCTTTTCAACAACAACAGAATCAAAGCCAGGTTAGTTCTGAAAGTGTTGGGAATTATGGCGGCCATACCTCTGCTTCCATTAGCCAGATTCCACATGTGGATCCTTCAATGGATGCTCTTTACACAATGGTCATACCAGCAACTTCCAATGTCCCACACCATTATGATCACGCAGTGCAGAAATCATCTCATGTGGTGGATGTCTTCCCCTCAGCTCTTGTTGGGAAGACCCTTTGTTCCACCCTCCGGTTGCTACTCTGACAACGGATGCCTCCCTGATCGGGTGGGGGGGGGCATTATCAGGGCAGGACGGTCCAGGGCACATGGCAACCAAACGAATGCCACTTGCACATAAATGTTCTGGAGATGAGAGCAGTGCTTTTAGCGTTGCAAGCCCTTCAAGACTCTCTTCCCTTGGGAACGATTGCAATCCAGACAGACAATATGTCTGTAGTGTGGTACATCAACAAACAAGGCGGAACCAGGTCCTACCCCCTGTGTCGAGAAGCACTCAGACTGTGGCAATGGGCGATTTCTTCTCAGCGGTTTCTGATAGCAACGCACATCCCCGGGAAGTCCAATCAAATTGCGGACAAGTTGAGCAGAGCTATCCTCATGCCTCACGAGTGGTCTCTGAAAGACTCTGTTGTGAGAGAAATTTTCCTCAAGTGGGGTCAGCCTTGCTGCGATCTTTTTGCTACTCCCCAAAACAGCAAGTGCAGAGAATATTTCACTCTATTCCCTTTACCAGGCCAACCCAGCAGAGACGCTCTAGTCCAAGTTTGGCCCCGGGGACTTCTGTATGCATTTCCTCCCTTCCCACTAATCTCTCAAGTGATACAGAAAGCTATCGCTCAGAAGGCCTCATTGATCCTCATTGCTCCTTACTGGCCTCGACAGGTGTGGTTCCATTTTCTACATCAATTTCTATTGAGCGACCGTGGCATCTGGACCTAGTTCCAGATCTTTTGATCCATCAGTCGGGTCAGTTACATCGCTCCCTCCCCTCTCTGAACCTCACTGCTTGGTTCCTCCAGTTCCAACCTTAGCCAGGCTTCCTCAATTATCTCACTCCGTTCAAGATATTTTGATAGCTTCCCATAAATCTTCCACTCGGAAGATTTATTTGAGTAAGTGGAAACGCTTCACATATTGGGCTCAAGGAAGGGACATAGATCCTTTCACTGCTTCCATCCAAATAGTCCTTGATTTTCTAGCTGAACTCTTCCATGCAGGTTCATCTCCCTCTACTCTTAAAGTTCAATTGGCAGCTATTTCTAACTTTCATGTGGGTATTTCTGAATCTGCCTTAATGTCCCACAAGCTTTGCAAAGCCTTTTTGAAAGGAGTTTTTCTTCTCAGACCTCCTATAAGAAATCCTCCTTCTCCTTGGGACCTAAATTTAGTTCTTACTTCTTTGATTCTTCCCCTTTCGAACCTGCAGTCTCCTGTTCTTTAAAATTGCTATCATGGAAGACTCTCTTTCTGGTAGCTATTACTTCAGCTAGGAGAGTTTCAGAGCTTCAAGCACTCAGCTGTCGACCTCCTTATCTATTGTTTCATAAGGACAGAGTATCCTTACGAACCCGTCCTTTTTGCCTAAGGTAGTCTCGACGTCAAATCTAAATCAAAGCATTGACCTCCTGTCTTTTTTCCAGAATATTCCAATAGGTCTGAACAAAAATTACACTGCCTGAATGTTCATCGTCAATTGAGGTACTATTTGGATAGAACAAAACAATTCAGAAAATCTGACCAGCTGTTTGTCTCCTATGCGGAAGGCAGAAAGGGACTTTCAGTTTCAAAGTTATCATTATCCAGATGGCTAACATCTTTGATTTCCCTTGTATATGAAATTAGACACCAAAAGCTGCCTAATAAACCTAAGGCCCATTCCACCAGAGCTTTGGCTACTTCTTTAGCCTTCCAAGACAGACTGCCTATTGACACCATTTGTGCAGCGGCTACTTGGGCTACTCCTCATACTTTCATTTCTCATTATAAGTTGGATTTAGCTTCTAGGCATAGAGCTAACTTTGGTTCCACTGTTCTCAGGAGTCTGTTCCGTTAGGCCACCGGGACAAGGTGCTAGGACGGTCCCATCCAGCAAGAATGAAGGCGAGATGCACAACTTAACATAAAGAAGTAATGTTCTTACAATAACGTTCCATGTTAGTTGTCTTCTTCTCTTCTTCTTGCGTCCCACCCTCCTGCCCCTGGCCTGGACAGACCTAGAGGAGTTGTGATTGTGACCTCTCTTTCTACCACCTCTATACTTAGGTATATGCTCTGCTGTGCATATTTCCTGGATCAGGATGTAGGTCACCCTTCTCTTCTCCCTTATTTATAGAGGTGGACTTTTGTTACTAATTATTCTATTACTATTATAGGCTGGGCCTAGCTTACAAACGAGATCTGAGGTAACTCACGCCTAGCATTGTGGGATATAAGGGGAGCCTCGAGCCGGTGGAACCAACTCTCGAGCTTTTAGAGTGGCAGTCGGCCGAGGTCGGCTCCGAACCCATCCAGCAAGAAGAAGGCGAGAAGAAGACAACTAACATGGAACGTTATGGTAAGAACATAACTTCTTTTTTTAGCCATAACTTCAGCAAGAAGAGTGTCTGAGTTGCTGGCACTAATGGCTGTGGAACCCTTCATTATTTTCCATGCTGACAGGGTTTTCCTCAGGACTAACCTGTCCTTTATGCCAGGTGGTGTCCAGTGTGGCACTAAACCAATCCATCCATTTGCCAACCTTCTTCTCTAGTCCTCAGAGTAAAGGGGAAAGGATCCTGCACTCCTTGGACGTGCTTAGACAGCTGAGGTTCTACCTTGACAGGACTAAACCTTTCAGAAAATCTGACCAGCTGCTAGTCAGCTTTGCTTCAGGGGCAGAGGTCAAGGCCATTTCAAAGCAAACCATTTCCAAATGGATAGCACACTGTATCCATTTCTGCTACAAGTACCATGGAAAACCTACCCCACAGGGGATCAGACCACATTGCACTTGCTACTTCCACCTCTACAGCATTTCTCAGCGGAGTCCCTACCAGGGACAATTCTGGAAGCTGCAACCTGGAGTTCTGTACACACCTTTACCAAGCATTACCACTTACCTATTTTTTCTAAATACAGAGCTGGATTTGCTACATCAGTCTTACAAGGCCTGCTAGCCTTCCCTAACACTTCTTAACTGCCTCCACCCTTCCTCAGCTTTAGGAATCAACCCATGTATGATGACTGCAGTAGTGAAACACGAAGAACATAGTACAGTTGTGTACACTTACCATAAATGTAGATGTTTGAGTGTATTCACTGTTGCAGTCCTGGTTTCCCTCCCTCCAGCCCCCTGGTTTTCTCTATCTTTTCTACCTCTCCTCTCTATGGCCATTTTTAATGGCAGTGGTGTTTACTTTTTGCTGGTCATGTTCCCCACCATATACTAGCTTCCTATTTGGGGGACTCCTGACATTTGGGGCAAGAAAAACTGATGCAATGGCGTCGGCTGCTTGTTTTATACCCCTGACGACCTGACGTCATGGAAGAGGCGACAGCATCCGACGCAGAAATCCTAATATTCTGGTATTCAGGCTGACTGAGGGCTACCTGCAGGCAAATAACCCAAGTGTGATGACTGCAACAGTGAATACACTCAAACATCTGCATTTATGGTAAGTGTACACAACTGTACTTTCTCTGCACTTCCCTTTAGCTTATCCACTGCTCCCAGAGTCTTCACAAAATGCCTAGCCCCAGCCATTGCCTATTGCAGACAAAGATTCAAATTTACCCATACTTGGACGATTGTCTGATTCAGGCAGACAGTCAGGAACAGTTGTTGCAGCACCTGACATTTGTAAAGAACCTTCTAACCTCCATGGGGTACACTATCAACGAAAAGAAATCAAAACTAGTCCCCAGTCAAAAAATTGTATTCCTGGGTGCAGGCTTAGATACAGCATCCCAGATGACATTCCTTACTCCAGAAAAATAAGGCCTATCTGACAGGCTACTTCACTTAAATGGCCACCAGAACCCAGCTATCCGCAAAGAAAATCATGCAGGCCCTCAAGTTCATGGCCTCTTGCATTCTACTGATTCCATATGCCAGACTGCATATGAGGAAACATCAATGGTACTTGAAAAGTCTTTGGTGCCAACATTCTCAGGACCTGAAAACCATCATACCTGCCATACCTTGTCTAAGGACAGAGTTTCTTTGGTGGGCAGCAGGATGCAACTGCAACAAGGGACTTCCCTTTACTCAACCTCACGCCACCCAGACCCTAACCACAGACGCATCAGACCATGCCTGGGAGGCACATCTGGACGACAAGTGCATTCAGGGCCACTGAAGCCCAAGTCAAGTTCATCTGCCAAAAAGAGATGCTAGCTGTTGAGCATGCTCTGACAGCTTTCAAATCTCTACTGTCACCAGGCCCCTGCTAATAAAAACAGACAATACTACAGTTATGTGGTACATCAACAAGTAGGGGGGAACCCATTCTTACCCACGCTGCAGTCTTGCCATGGCCCTGTGGAACACAGCCTTGGACATGCACATTCATCTGCAAGCTCAATTCCTGCCAGGCAAACAAAACTCTCTGGCAGATGATTTAAGCAGATATCTACTAGACCCACACGACTGGCAATTAGACCCCAGCACCTTCAGCCTTCTAACCCTGAAATGGGGGACCCCAGAGGTGGACCTTTTTGCCTCTCCCTACTGTTACCAGCTCAGCAAATTCTGCACCAGGACACCTCACAGCAGGGCCTGGAAATTGGATGCCCTATACTTCCAGTGGGTAAACCTTTCAATCTATGCATTTCCCCCTCTGCCTCTTCTCACAAGAATATTACTCAAGATAAGACAGGACAAACCAAGGGCAATCCTGATTGCTCCGGACTGGCCACGCCAGCACTGGTACCCACTACTGTACAGCCTGTCACCGGTGCCACCCTGGCACCTACCGCAGATCCCAACCCTCCTCACCCAGCAGGAGGGACAGATCCTGCTTCTGCAACTGCAAACCCTGAATCTTGCAGCCTGACTTATTCTTTGAATTCTCCCCCAGTGACCAGCCTAAGCAAGCAGGTGCTGGATGTCATTCTTGAAGCCAGAAGACCCAGTACAAGGAAGTCCTGTGCTGATAATTGGAAAAGGTATTGTTCCTGGATTCAGTCTAAAGGAGAGGACACAGCACTGCCCTCCTTACCTCTCATTCTGGATTACCTAGCAGATCTTACTCCACAGACGCCTATCCTTCTCCTCCATTAAGATCCATGCCTCTGCCATCTCAGCTCATTGCAATACTGAGCCACCTCTTTTCTCTCACCCTCTCATCAAGTAGTTCCTTAGAGGGTCAAACAACCTTAGGCCACCAAGGAGAGCACCCATCCCTGCTTGGGACCTTAACTTTGTACTGTAAAAGCTCACGCTACCCCCCTTTGACCCTGGAGCATCAGCAGAGTTAAAATTCCTCTCTTGGAAAACAGCCTTTCTTCTGGCCATCACTTCAGCCAGAAGAGTGCCTGAGCTACAAACACTTATGGCTATGGTACCCTTCATTATTTTTCATGCCGACAGGGTCTCCCTCAGGACTAACCCTTCCTTTATGCCGAAAGTGGTGTCCAGTGTGTCTCTCAACCAATCTATCCATTAGCCAGCCTTCTTCCTTTATCCTCAAAGTAAAGGAGAAAGGATCCTGCACTCCTTGGACGTGCAGAAGCATCTCAGATTCTACCTGGATAGGGCTAAAGCCTTCAGGAAATCTGACCAGTTACTAGTCAGTTTTGCACCAGGGGCAGAGGGCAATGCCATTTCAAAACAAACAATTTTCAAATGGATAGCACACTGTATCCATTTCTGCTACAAACAGCATGGGAAACCATCCCCTCAGGGGGTCAGAACGCATTCCACTATGGCAACTTCTACCTCTACAGCATTCCTCAGGGGAGTCCCTACCAGGGGCATTCTGGAAGCTGCCACCTGGAGATGTTCTTCGGGTTTCACTGTTGCAGTCATCACATTTGGGTTATCTGCTTGCAGTAGTCCTCAGTCAACCTAATTATCAAAGTCTTGGGTCCTGTGCCAGTTGCTGTCTCATCTTCCATGATGTCAGGTAGTCAGGGGCATAAAGCATGCAGCCGACGCCATTACATCAGTCTTTCTTGCCGCGTGGTGCCCGAAGCAGAAGCAGTTTGCAAGTGCTGGTCAGCCGACTCCTGAAATTTTTGTTTTCAAGTTTCAGAACTGAAGTCTTCAACTAAGCTAAGTAGCCCGTTGTAGAAACTTTTTCTTGCTCTAAACCGATGTCAGTAAAAGTTAACAATTGTATTTCTTGTGGAAAGCAAATACCTCATACAGATTTTAATTCATACTGCATTCCTTGCTTAGGCCCAGACCACAACGTACCTCACTGTCAGTTTTGTGCTTTATTCAAACCTCGAACTATTCGGCGTCGGTTCATTTATGCTTCTAAATATTTTGGTACTCGGTTCAATTATCCAGAAATGGCTTCGGTAAGCCACCCGCCTACCAACATTCTGAAAAAATGCAAAGATAAAGATAGAGACAGACAGCATAGGTCCAAAGCAGCCGACGACGCTTCTCCTAAACTAGTCGCCAGTTTGCCGGTACTCAGTGAGGCGCTTTCGCACACCCTGATACCCGCTACTTCAGATTCGCAGGCCTCTACTGAGACCTATTCGGAGTCTGGTATGCTGTGAGATGTTTCTTCGTCTATGGAACCTGCGGATATCTCTACCTTGGATGGGTCTGGAGCTGCTGTGCAGGCACCGGCTTCTTAGTGTATTCAGGCCTACTGACTTGCATATCAAACCGACGCCATCTTCTTCTTCAAGGCCAAAAACTCGATCCACGCCTAGAAAACCGATGCCCAGACTGCATGGTCATGCCCATATGCCTACAAAACAAATGATAAGAATGGCTGAAGACCTTATTATTTAATCAGGGGAAGCCAGCCTTCTCCCTCTAAGACACCTAGAACTGATTTTCGTTTTGATTCTTCTGATCAGGATTCTGAAATTCTGACATTTCTGTTTCTTCTCAAGACCAGGATTTGCCCTTATCTATCTATGAGGATTCTGATGCAGATGACTCCATTCCCTCTGATTCCCCTCCAGAAGATTTCTGTTTTGGTGAAACTTTGCATACTCCTTATGGAGCATTTCCACTGGGAAAGCCAGGATTACTCTGACTCCAAAAAGAGGCTTAGGGAATTCTTACTCCTACCTCAACACAGGCCTTTAGCTGTCCCTCCTGTACTGGACATTGTAGATGATGCCTTCTTGGAATCTAGCCTGGCCCCAGACACTTTACCTCCGGCTCTCAGGAAACCTGACAGGTATTACAGTGCACCTGACTCTCACAAGTTCCTCTTTAAGAATCCTACTGCGGATTCAGAGACCATTTCACAGGGACCCAAAGGCATTAAGGCTACTAGTACCAAAAACCCTACCCCCTCTGATAGAGATTCCAGGGCCCTGGACAGAAAGGGTAAGAAGGTATACACTTCTGCTACTTTGGCCTTTAGGGCCTTAAACTGCCAGTTTCATGTGTTAAAGTATCAGCAGCATATTGTTGGATTACTTAAACAGAAAATTATGTTGATTCCTGGCTGTGCTGAAAGTAAAGAATTACAGGATTTAATGCATTCTGCTGAACAAGTTGGTAAAAATACTTTGTGATGTGAACAATTCCTTTAGGTCACAGTTAGTGTAAATGAATCACCAGTAACTTCCAAAATTATTTGTAAACCACAGAAAATCAGCTAGCAATCCAAACCTCAGCCAAAGAAGTCACTACTGTTTGCCAAGAAATACAGAGTTCTATGTCAAAAGATGAAAAATTCTTTACTTTGCAATGTGGTTTTGACTCCTTAGAGGCATCTTGCAGGGCTGCTGTCACTGGGTCTGTACTTAGAAGGCATGCTTGGCTTAAGGAGCAAACTTTGCCAGATCACGTTAAAGCTAAAGTACTGGATGCTCCCTTAAACCAAGAACACCTGTTTGGCAACAAAGCAGAAGAAATTTTTTTTTATTTTTTTATTTATTTATCATTTGTTGACCGGGAAAGTCCGACTAGGTTTCACAGAGCCTGTTTTCAGCGGAGGCCCGGGGAGAAATGCTCCAGATGCATGGCTTCGGAATGTGGGAGGAAACCGGAGTACCTGGAGGAAACCCACACGAACACAGGGAGAACATGCAAACTCCACACAGAAGGCACCCCAGCCGAGAATCGAACCGGAGAACCTCTTGCTGTGAGGTGACAATGTTAACCACTGCACCACTGTGCCGTGAGAAATACATAAAAAGATGGAGGAAAAAGCTAAATCTATGCAAGCTGTTAAAGATTTCCTGCAAGTACAGCCTCCCAGATGTAGTAGGCATTGCCTTCTAAGAATTGGCCCTTTCCTGTCTCTTCCAGGCCTTCTCAGTCCAAACCCAGGACCAGCAGACCACCCAGGCTTCAGTCACAAGGTACTCACAGGCCTAAGCAGTGGGTGGCTCCCACTTCCAAAGCTGGAAGTAGTAAGACACCCCCCCATGGTAAACTCTCACAATGACTTAACCTTAAACCTTCCAAGCCCTGCTCAACTAACTGCTTCTTTAGGGGGAAAGATCGCCCTGCTTGCAAAAAATTGGGAACTCATTACCCAAGACAAATGGGTTTTAAATATAGTTTCCCAAAGATAC
This sequence comes from Protopterus annectens, assembly GCF_019279795.1. Classification (NCBI taxonomy): domain Eukaryota; kingdom Metazoa; phylum Chordata; order Ceratodontiformes; family Protopteridae; genus Protopterus; species Protopterus annectens. The sequence continues at coordinate 170,025,947 of NC_056733.1, forward strand.
AGATTCCACTTCCACACCTTACCAACCCCAAACGGTTGGCCAGACCTACCTCCAAATCAGTGGGCAGAGTCTCAGCAGCAGGTTCTCTCTCTTCTAAGTATCAGGGCTATTCAACCTGTCCCAGAAGAGGAATGGGGACAAGGTTTTTACTCAAGACTTTTCCTGGTACCCAGAAAAGACAACTCCTGACGTCCTATCCTGGACCTGTTTATCCTAAACACCTTTTTGGTAAACCCAAAATTCAAAATGCTAACTCTTCATCAGCTGCTTCCCATGCTAGGTAAAAATGCCTGGTTGGCAACATTGGATTTAAAGGAAGCTTACCTGCACATCCCAATAAGGGAATCTTGCAGAAAATACCTACGCTTCAGAGCAGGCCAAACGCACTATCAGTTCTCTGCACTGCCCTTTGGCTTATCTACTGCGCCCAGGGTATTCACAAAGTGCCTAGCTCCAATCATTGCATTCTGCAGGCAAAGAAATATTCAAATATACCCATACCTGGACAATTGTCTAATTCAGGCAGAAAGCCAGGACGTACTATTAAATCATCTGGCATTTGTAAAGAAACTGCTAACCTCACTGGGGTACACCATAAACTAAAAGAAATCACACCTAGTACCCTGCCAACAAATTGTATTCCTGCGGCAAGCTTGAATACAACTTCCCAGATGGCCTACCTCACGCCAGAGAAACAAGTTTATTTGACAGCCTACTTCAAACTGCTGGCCACAAAGACCCAGCTATCAGCAAGGAAAATACTGCAAACCCTGAGGTTCACGGCCTGTTGCATTCTACCAATTCCATATGCAAGACTGCATATGAGGAAACTACAATGGTATCTAAAAAGCCTATGGTGCCAATATTCTCAGGACCTGGAATCAATGATACCTATCATTCCTTTGGTGGGCAGAGGCCTGCCACCACAACAAGGGACTGCCATTCACTCTACCCCCTGCTGCCCAAACCCTAACAACAAACGCATCAGACTATGCATGGGGGGCTCACTTGGCAGGGCAGTGCAATCAGGGCAAATGGAACCCGAGTCAAATGCACCTGCATATCAATCAAAAAGAAATGTTTGCTGTACAGAATTCTCTGACAGCCTTCAAGGACCACATTCTTCCAGGACAATTGTTGGTAAAGACAGACAACACCACTGTTATGTGGTGCATAAACAAGCAGGGGAGAACCCACTCATACCCTTTCTGCAGACTAGCCATGGCTCTGTGGAACACAGCCTTGAGCTACCAAGTGCACCTACAAGCTCAGTTCCTGCCAAGCAAGCTAAATACACTGGCAGACGACCTAAGCAGAAATCTCACGGACCCACACAAGTGGAAACTGGAACCAAAGATAGTCAACATTTTGAGAAACAAATGGGGGAGCCCAGAGATGGACCTGTTTGCCTCCCCTCAGAACTACCAATTGGACAAATTCTGCACAAGGACTTCCCACAGACAAGCTTGGAAAGTGGATGCCCTGTCCTTCAACTGGGAAAGCGTCTCAGTTTATGCCTTTCACCCTCTGCCTCTCCTCTCGAAAGTTCTACTAAAGATCAAACAAGACAAACCAAGGACAATGCTCATTGCACCAGACTGGCCACACCAACAGTGGTACCCCCTCTTGCGCATTATGACACTGCTGGAACCATGGCACCTGCCTCAGACCCCTTTCCTACTGTCCCAGCAGGAGGGCCAGATTCTGCACCCCCAGCTTCAAACCCTGAACCTGGCAGCCTGGCTATTTACCTGAGTTCTCCTATACCATCCCTCAGCAAGCAAGTGCTGGATGTTATCTTGGAGGCAAGGAAGCCTAGTACTAGAAAAGCCTATGCTGAAAAGTGGAAAAGATTCTGTTCCTGGAGCCAGACTCAGGGAATGGGCACAACAGTGCCCAGTTTACCACATATCCTTCAATACTTAACAGAGATGCTTCACAAGGGCTTTTCTTTCTCTTCTATTAAAATTCATGCCTCAGTCATTTCAGCACATTATAATACTGAGCCACCCCTCTTCTCTCACCCACTGCTGAAACAATTCCTCAAAGGGGCCAAAAATTTAAGACCACCCAGGAGAGCCCCTACTCCAGCCTGGGACCTTAACTTTGTATTGGAAAAGCTCACTCTACCTCCTTTTGAGCCAGCTGCAACTGCAGAGTTGCAATTCCTTTCTTGGAAAACAGCCTTCCTTCTAGCCATCACTTCAGCAAGAAGGGTGTCTGAATTACAGGCCCTCATGGCAGTGGAGCCCTTCATCATCTTTCATGCGGACAGGGTGTCCATCAGGACAAATCCTTCTTTTATGCCCAAGGTGGTATCCAGTGTGGCCCTTAATCAGTCCATTCATTTGCCAACCTTCTTTTCTAATCCACAGAACAAAGGAGAATGAATACTGCACTCCTTGGACGTGCACAGACAACTTAGATTTTTTATGGACAGGACTAAGCCTCTCAGGAAATCTGAACAGCTGCTAGTTGCCTTTGCTGCAGGTGCATAGAGGAAGGCCATTTCAGAGCAAACCATTTCTAAGTGGATAGGCCATTGCATTCATTTCTGCTATAAGCACCATGGAAAACCTACCCCACAGGGGATAAGACCCCATTCCAGCAGGGCTGCATCTATTTCTACAGCCTTTCTCAGAGGTATTCCTACCAGGGACATCCTAGAAGCTGCTACCTGGAGTTCTGTACATACCTTCACCAAGCATTATCACTTGCCAGTTTTTTTCTAAATCCAGAGCTGGTTTTGCCACTGCAGTCTTGTAGGGCCTAATAGCTGGTCCTAATGCCTCCTCCCTTCCTTAGCTTTGGGAATCTACCCAAATGTAATGACTGCAACAGTAAAACATGAAGAACATAGTACAGTTGTGTACACTTACCATAAATGTAGATGTTTGAGTGTATTCACTGTTGCAGTCCTGGTTACCCTCCCTCCAGCCCCCTGACTTCTGTTGACTATACCTCTCTTCTTATTTACTATATTTAAGCTTTCTGGTGTATTTGCTTTTTGTTGGAGTTGTAACCTTGTATATAATTGCTTCCCATTATGGGGGCACCTGACATCTGGGGCAAGAAAAACTGATGTAATGGCGTCGGCTGCATGCTTTATACCCCTGACTACCTGACGTCATGGAAGATGAGACATCAACCGATGCAGGACCCTAGACTTTGATAATCAGGCCGACTGAGGGCTACCTGCAAACAGATCACCCAAATGTAATGACTGCAACAGTGAATACACTCGAACATGTACATTTATGGCAAGTGTACACAACTGTACTTTTTACCTGTCTAAAAGTTAAGTTTGAGTGGAGAGTCATTATTTTTAAAACAGCAAAATAGATTGAAAGGGGGTGGTCACTTTTGTATTCTGGTAGTATGGAATACAGTAGGATGGCCAAAAAATTTAAATAGTTGAAGTTATTTCACAAAATGATAATTTGGTTCTTACTCACACCAGCCAGTAAAAGCAGAGAGGAAATGATATATATTCTCAAATTAACATAAGGGTCAGGCAACTCGGAAGACAGTGGTGTTTAAGAACACAACAGTGTCCAGGTGGAAGTGTGGGAAAATTTTCTTTCTGACTCACAAGAGGCAGGCTATGGTCTCTTCATGTTTCAGTATGCAGTTAAAAGCAGAATACAAGTAAAACATAGTGTAAAGAAAACAAATCACAGTATACAAAATAGAAAAAGGCAATAAAGTAATACAAAACACAACAAATAAAAAGCAAACTAACCTTTCCCTCACAGCAAACTGTAGCAGAATCTGAGTGAGCATTTCCAGTAAAACTCTCAAAATGTTTTATTTTACCCCTTAAGTAGAAGGTTTAGTTCCTTGTTCCACCCCCTCAGTTCACAGATGAATAACCTTAGCTGACCTGTTGTAACTTATGTGTGACTCCTTAATTGACATCTTCTAATTTCTGTCTGACTCACAAGGGACGGGTTGTGGTCTCTTTTCAAGTTTTAGTATGCAGTTAAAAGCAGAATACAAGTAAAACACAGTGTAAAGAAAACAAATCACAGTATACAAAATAGAAAAAGGCAATAAAGTAATATAAAACACAACAAATAAAAAGCAAACTAACTTTTCCCTCACAGCAAACTGTAGCAGAATCTGGGTGAGCGTTTCCAGTAAAGCCTTCCAGTAATACACTCGAACATCTACATTTATGGTAAATGTACACAACTGTACTTTCTCCTGTCCATCCTACTGCATGGCAAATTGCTATACATTCCTGCCATTTTCACTGATTCTGTTCATTGTCGTGCTTCAGGGAAGTCCAAACTTCATTTACATCACCCATAGTGGCTGATACGGGCTTGTTTTCAACACTTAACCTCCCTGTTGGTATAGAAAACTCTGGTTCTAGCCAAGGATGACACCTATGGTTAAAGTGGCAGCCATCTTCACCTCAACTTCTAACTCCTGTTGTAGACCCCCTTGATCTTGTCATATCTCTCTTCTGAGGTGTCAGAATATTTTGAAGATGCTGGAAGTCTTAACACTCAGCAGGCCTGAGGTTCCAAGAGGAAAGAATTCTCAGTTTTAACTTAGTCAGATTTTAAGTTATCCTTACATATGTTAGTCTCCTTTTTTCTTTTGTGCTGTAGTCAGGATTCATGTACAGGTTGGTTTTGAGTGTCATCTTGTTGTGTGTAGGATTGTGACCAAACACCAACTGGTATTACAGTTCGTTGAAGGAATGCTGCATCTCTTTCCTCCTTTGGAAGATTCTTCCTGGTGGCTTTCACCTCTGCTTATTTAGCTCGTAGCCTAAGGCTAAAACATATCTAGTCTTTTCTGTAAGATTAAACAATATTTCCCCTGAAAATGTTTTCAGAATTGTCCCTGAAGCAGTGTATTCAAATCCATTTTTTTCTTAGTAGAGTAGAAAGCATAAGGAAAAAGACCCCTTCACACATCTGAATGTGTAGTGTCAACTCAGTTGCTATGACAAAGCTGCTTCTTTGGCTCCTTTCACTTGTCTGACAACCAAACCCTGTCTAGCTGAGTTGTGAACTGCATTATATTTTTCCATTAGGCAGCTAACTACCCACTGAAAAATGCTGTGGTCAGAGCTGTCTCCATTAGTTGAGTGGTTTGTGTTTTTCTGTGTCTTCTGCCTGCCCTAACATGCATGCTTAGAGAATGTCTGTTTTGCAGATGTCTGTACCGTGGCCAAAAGTCGTTACTTTATCGATGAACCCACTAGTCTGGTGTCCCTTTATAGTTTTATACTTTAGTTGGTCCTGTGACTGGCCTTTGGCTCCTACTTCAGTCTTGTTTATTACCTGTAATTCAAGCCAACACTTGGACTTGTCAAGGATCATTCTCTATTATGTGTAACAGATATGTTAAATGATAATTAGTTGATGTATGAGAGAACCTTTATTTTGGGTCACAGATACTCATATACCATCCCCCAGTAGTCTGCTGGTTGCGTCTGTCTTGCTTGGTTTATGGAGTTCTTGTAACCTAGATAAGTTTATATTTGTGTATTAATTGCATGTTTGGCATTTTCTTTGTTATCCATTTTTATACAGAAGAGTGTTAGTGTTTGAGAAAGACTGCTGGGAATTGAAGTTACACACTTTTGATGCAGCTGGCATGTGACATCATAGTGTACATTCATACTAAGTTTGCACAAGTCCCCTAGTGCAGGATCTTCCAAGAAAGTTACCATTGATTGGTGGAAATGATAGACCTAATCATAAGACCCACTGAGGAGGATCCTTTCATAGATCAACTGATAAGGTAAAAATGTATATGTTATTTTCATAAATTTGCTGTGCATTCAAGAAATTAAATTAAATTATATAGCATCTATGCAGCAACAAAAGAAGTATGGTAGGTACTGTATGTACCTAGTAAGAAGGTCAGCAGATATAGCACTGTGCCCAAAGGGGCATTACCAGCAGGGCAAGAAATAGTACCCGTTATAAAGTTTGTTTTAAAGGCTGGCTGCATTTCTGGGCTTCTGATTAATTTAGAGTACTGATGCAGTCAAGAGTGTTCAGAAAGTCGATCACTGTGTGCAAGGAGTGTGGGTATCAAAACAATGAGGAATTGTTTACACCCCTTTGGAACCTGTGAAGGCGAGCATGGTCTTGTGTTTGCTGTGTATTCATTGGAACTGACTTGATTATGCAAATATTTGAGCCTTTATCGTTCAGTCAAGTGCAGGAATATGCCCTGAAACTTATAGGTGACATGTTCACCAGTACTTTTAGGAAGCCTTTCTTCTTCTTCCAGAGGTAGGAGAACATTTGAAGTGGTCTTCCAGTGGAGTAGATACTGGACTTTAATAAAGACAGTGGACATGAAAGAAGTGTAGGATACCAAGGTCGTTTTGGACAAATTTCTGTTTTCTAGATACCTTGTATCTTTGACTGCTATTGGTTATTGCAGTTGTTTGCTTAGTTTACGATAGCATTGTTGATGTGCTTTGACAGAAAATGTGATAACTTTTTATTGCATTTAACTATACATTAAAGTGGAATTTGTCTTTGAGTGTACTGTAATTTAGCATTAAAAATGTGAGACATGTAAAAGTATACCATTATTGTTGAATTGCTCCTGGTGGCCTCTGGGTTAATGAGTTAGAAAAACTTGTCTTACACTCAATGTAAAACGTAGCACAGTTGACTGCTTTTGCATGCCTTTGTATCACTGATAGTATGGCCTTTTGGTAAGGCACAGTAATGTACAGGCCACATTATTCCCTCGTATGCTTAAATATGTTATAGCCCCCATACCATTTTCTAATCTCTGCTGTTGCGGTTCATCTGATTTTTTTTTGCTGAGTGAAATGCCAACTCCTTTCTAGGTCAATTATTCAGTGTATATTTAGTAGCTATTTTCTCATACTGTTCTTTAACTGCAAATTTATAAACCATAGTGGTCTATTTTGTTACTCTGCTAATTCTGTTTTTTGACACAGTGACCTACTTTTTTGTTAATACCATTGTCACCTGCCTTTAGGATACTTTAGTTGTTTCTGCCTAACTACATGAAGTCCATCAGAGTCTGTGATCATTATCTTTGTTGGATAAACTGTTTCCTTTGAAACATTGAAACCAAAGCCATATAGGTTGTCAGGCTGTCACCATTTGGTGCTGTTGACTCTCCATCTGTTACTGTATTCCATGCATGGTGCAGTTATGTTGCAGGTCTTTTTTTCCTGTTTTTGCCCCCACTGTCTGATGACCATACCTCTCTCAGTCATCCCATTCGTCCTCTTTAAAGCCAACTGAGGGGGGTGTCATCATCTGGGTGGTTCATGCTTTTTGTTTTCTTTATTCTCCCTAGCCCTGCTGTGCTTGTATTTGGTGTGGTCACATGTAGTGCACTGATTTCCAAAGATGTCCTTCACTTCTGCAAGGAGTTTTGCCTCCAGTCAACCCTCTCCCTAACACTGCAGCATTAGTGGTAGTCTCTCGGGTATCCATCAAGGAGATTGCGCCACTCTTTGTGCCTCCAAGTCTATGCAGCCCCTGCCTACCCCCTTGAAGAAGTGAGTGTGCTGCACACCTTCACTCCTTCCCCTGCCTGGCTAGCTGCACCCTGGTCTCTTGTGACACCGACAGGTCCAAGTCCCTGTGTGCTATAGAGTGAGGCTTATATTGCAAGCTTGTTAATGTTTCTCCACGTGCTTTTAAGTTGATTGCACAATATCAGCGCAGTATTCTCTTCTCTTAGGTAAGTTCTGTTACACACCCAGTAGGGCTTGCTCATTACTGTTAGATAGATGTTAGATATTCCATATTGTAGAAAGCCAGTTTACTTTTACAAAAAATAACAAGGTCTCATTTACCCAAAATGCAGTGATATCACAGTTTATAGTATGTTAGTAAACAGGGATGTAAGAAGATGAACCTCACATGTGAATGGCAGGGATAGGACTTTACTGTCTGATGCAAAAGATCTCTCCAGCTTCTGCTTGCTTTAGAAGTAAGAGTACATTATAATGCCCGACATTCATGTATATCTAAACAGAACCAATTTGCCCATTCCCAAGTCAGTCGTGAAGTTTCTTTCCAGTGTTGTTTTCGTGCAGTTTCTGTTTCCAGTTTTTTTTTTTTTTTTTTGTAAGAGTGCCATCTGAATCTCTTTCCTGCCTTTTAGAGTTGTAAATACACTGGTGTTGAATTGTTAGTTTCAGGGAATGCTTTATAGCAAATTTCAAGCAGTATATATTTATTAATGCCATTAAACTGATATTGAGAAGCTGCTGCTGTTGTTAAAAGTTACTTGTTTTTAGTTATTCCAGCTGTAATATTGACACTTAAGTATTTTGTATAACGATTGATATGAGATTGATGCAGGAAGCCTTAAGAAGTATACATGAGCATTATGGCAACTTTGCATTTGAAGTAAATGTCTTAATCTTTAATTTATTTTTTTAGACTGTGAAAGCTCTTAACCACTTAAAAGAAAACTTGAAAATTATTCACAGAGGTAAGTTTATATAATGTTGTTTTTACACATCTAAATATATTTTAATTAGCTGTTTACATTGCTGGACTCTAGATCGCATTGATTGTAAAAGTGACAGTAGGTGCATGGTCATTGACTTTTGTAGGTGATAAGGTATTACAAGTACTGTTAGACGGAGAAAAAAATTGCAACCTGTTTTAAATATAACGCGCTTAACCCTGATGAGTGTCAATGCTAGCTAGCCCAATGAAGTATATATTTATTTTTGTCTGTTTGCCAGCTGTACAGAAATGTCAGTGTTTAACTTGCAAAGTGTTTGGTGTTCATCTCTTTGTTCGCTGTTGCTGTAGACATAACACTTCAAGGCCATCTGACTTCCTTCCACTTGTAGAATAGCAAAAGCGTGGTATGAGGGATGCCTAACTGTGCCATTTTTAGTTTTTCTTGCTGTAGCATGAGATAGGTTGTTTTTCAGCGTGAGTTATTACATGTTAAGCCACTGGTTCGACCTGGTTTCCCGAATACAAAATAAGTACCCCACTGAGGAAAATATGTTGTGATATATTTATCTGATTGTTTGTAATTCAGTGTCAGTGGCCCAGTAGATAGCACACTCACCTTTGGTGCTGAGCACTGTAGGTTCTATTCCCACAGAAGGTTGATTGATTGCTGACGCTACAGTGCAGAGTAATGGGGGGTGCTGCACTCGTGTGTGCCGTCCGTCAGATGAGATGTTAAACCAAGTTCCCATCTACTAGAGTTGGTGGTAGTTCAAGTGGCTGCAAAAGATCCCACATCAAGTCTCCCCTGAAAAGACTATACTAGCTTAGTGGGACTAACTTGGTCAACAAAGGATAAATAAATAATTTTAGAAGATTTGGGATGCCATAGCTATACATGTCCGTTTCTAAAATTAAAAAGCTACATTACTTATGGCAAGGAAATTGTTCACAAAGACTTTCATAGTTGGCATTTTTCTGCTTGGGGACAGCATGACATCTTGAAGGCATATGTGACCTTCGCATTTGTTCCAGTGGTCTCAGCCCAGAGCCCTGGAGCTGATAGAGACAAAAAGGAACAAAAGATGACAAGGGCAGATGTCCTTGTTATGCTGTAGATGTGCAGATAATGTGCTGGTGAGAGGACTTCTGCCCGACCTAGAGGTAGAAATGTGTAAAGCACTGGAAGTCGGAACAGATGTTGGGCCTTCAGTGGTAGAAGTCCCAAGTGTTGTTGTTACTGCAACAGTGACCATTCTTGAATAGCTACAGTTATGGTAAAGTCTTAAACATAGCTATACATGTTACTGGTTAACCTTAATTGTCCAGCTTACTTACTGGGAAAAATAGTAAATATTGTAAGGATAAGGCTTTTGTTTTCTGCTGGCTTATTGTAATTTCTAGACATGCAAATTAGTGAACAGTAGCTGATATAATTTCACTGAGATCAGCTATAATTTTATTTGGAATTTAAGTGGGTTAGTCTCATTAGGCCAATTACATCTTTTCAAAACCAAGGGTGTAATCAAACTGAATAGGGGAAATATGGGTAGGGTAGCATGGAACGTTCCAGTTTTTATCAGTAAGTGCTGTGGAATCTTTTTACATCCGTCAGAGCTACCACTGACTTAGAACAGATGGAGCCCCAGTCAGGCAGACCGTAGAATTTTTTGCAGGGGGGTGCAAACCCAGAGGCCCCCTCCACACACACACACGCACACAGCCATTCCAGTCTCCCATTACTTGGCTGTTTCTCCCGAGTTGCCATAAACACTATTCAGAACTCTCAGTGTGCATACTGTTTTATGCTTTACTTCTACAATGATTACAGATATTTGGATTTAATTTACAACTTTTATTTCAAATTTTATAGCACAAGCACTGGTAGACATTTGCTAAACAAAGCAATAGCCTTACAATGAAAACAGACTTAGCATTAAAGCTTCTCTATCTTTAAAACTTGCATTCACTGAAAAAGCGTTGAAACTTACATTCAAAGAAATTGCATCTGATCAATGGCAGGTTAAGTTTACCTTTGGGCTGTTTTCAAACCATAGGTCCCCTGCACACATTTTTAGGGTCATGTAAAAGTTCTTTGATTAACTTTCCTGATTGTATTAATTATAATACATAATTGAATTATTTCCATTGTATAACAAAACACCACTTGTTAGAGTGTCTTTTAAATTTGTAGTTTTGAACATTTTCCAGTAAGCAGTGAAATAAAACATACAAACCAATAATGACAAACTGCCCAATTCAAAACATTTCAACCATAAAAGGCCACTCAAATGTGTGTCATGACAATCCACCAATAATCAGTCAATATACACAATCTATGCAGAAGTAAAAGTCATCTGAATAATTTCACATTGAAGATATCTGAAACTAATGAAGAGGTTGTTGCTTGAAAACAACTTTATATTTCAGTGTTTCATCTACAAATTCAGTGCTTACTGCCCTCAAAGAATAAACCTATGTTACATTAAAAAAATGGTAAGCTGGTATATTGCAATAGAGAATGGGTGGCAAGCTGAAAAACAGGTTTGTAGTTAGTGGGCAGCACCCCACCCCCTTAAAATAGAAATCTACGTGATGTGGGAGTTGAACCTACAGCCCTCTACAGCAAGATGCATGTATGCTACCTGCTGTGCTGCTAACACTGCTTTAATCTTCTCAACCACAATAGTAATGCAGTTTGCTAAAGAAAACAGTTGCACACTTTAAGCAGACTTAGCATGAGCAGCAATAAACTTCTCTTCCCTTGAAGCTCACAATTCCTTGAGAATGCACTTGAAAATAAAATTCCACCTGCTAACTCTAACTAGGGCATTTCTCTCTCTCTGTCACACACACACACACACACACACTCACACACTTCAACCTCTTAGTGCAAGAAATCTGGACAAAGCCTAAAATAAATAGAGACAGATTATAAATATTGCTTTCATGAACTTAAAAAATTGCTAGAATAACAGGATTTGTGTTAGTATGCATTTTTCTAAAATGTATGATGTCTAAAACTCAAATGTCTGTTATTTAGCAACTTCAATCATTTTTAGGAGGAATATGGGGCAAAAATCTGGACATTATACAAAAACCTGGACAGCTGAGGGGTATGCTACCTCATTCTTATACATACCTACACGTGTGTGTGTGTGTGTGTGTATATTTATATATATATATATATATATATATATATATATATATGTGTGTGTGTGTGTGTGTGTGTGTGTGTATATATATATATATATATATATGTGTGTGTGTGTGTGTGTATATATATATATATATACACACACACACACACACACACACACACACACACACACACACACACACACACACACACCTCTCAATCTCTTAGCACAACAAATCTGGACAAAGACTGTTATAATGTTGGAGATAAAGGCCCAGAACTAGGGACACATTTAGAAAGTTTCTAGAAAGAATAACAGGATTTCTGTTAAAATGCATTTTCTAAAGAATATGAAGTCTGAAATTCAAATAAATGTCATTATTTAGTAACTTTAATCCGCAGTGGTGGTGCTGCGGTAGCGTTGTTGCCTCATAGTAAGACGATGTCCAGTTCGATTCTCAGCTAGAGCGTCTTCTGCGTGGAGACATGCGTGAATGGGCATACCTTCGTTGAAGGTTGTGCGTCAGGCCTGGCAAGCTGGTACGTAAAAATCAACTGCCAATCATTAGCGGACCGGAGTTCCGCTGTGGCGACCCCTAACAGGGAAAAGCCGAAAGACACAAAAAATTTAGTAACTTTAATCCTTAGCTCATCCCAGTGATTTGTCAAAAAAAAAAAAAGTATAAGGCAAAAAGCTGGACATTCTGTGAAAATCTGTACAGTTGAATGGTATGACACACACTTACATCCCCTACCTCCTTAGAAAGTGAATAGAACAACAAGGTTTGCATTAATATGCATTTTCTAAGGATATGAAGTCTAAAACTCAAATGTCTGCCATTATTTTCTGACTTCAGTCCTCAATGATTTGTCAGAAAAAAACACAGTTTTATGAGAAACAAACTGAAAATATGAGGCAGAAATCTGGATAATTGTGAGATATGACCTCCCCTTTACACACACTCCTACACTCCTCTTACTACTAAATTGTCTGTACACAGCAATTTCAAATAGCGAATTCCCTTACTTAATGTCTGTATACAACCATCTCAAATAGCGAATTCCCTTACTTAATGTCGGTACACAGCATTTTCAAATAGTGAATTCCCTTACTTAATGTCTGTACACAGCCATTTCAAATAGTGAGTTCCCTACAGCATAAGCAATAATGTCTGTACACAGCAATTTGAAATAGTGAATTCCCTACTTGTACACAGCAATTTCAAATAGCGCACATTACTCGACACAAGAAGCAATTTCAAATAGCGCGGGTGGACAGGACAGGAAGAACAAGTCATTTGCACGCACAGACGTAATGCGACCAGAGCAGCAAGCTATGGGACCATTCTTCTTAAAGAAGAACATGCTTAAAAAAGTCAATGCAATTATAGTTAACAAATGCGGTAGTTAGGTAAAGCAATTTATTGAGAAAGTAGTACATGTTTAATGAAGTTTATTAAGTATATGAATGTTGTATGATTTATTAAATTTGGTCGAGAATTGATTGATGTGATTCTGAGAGAGCTATTAAGGAATCCAGCAATATTATTTTCAAAGTGAGTGTTTGTAATCTAAGGTTTATGACTTCAGTTACAAACATTTGATTGTGAATAGCACAAGTTTATTTACATGCCTTTAAAAGAGGAATCTGTATGAGTTTTTGTTATATTTTAATTGATGGACGTTGTAAGGATGTAAATTGGTACTTTGCTGTCACTGGTGTGCAAGTTTTAAATAAAGTTTTACGGCAACTGTTACATTGTATGGTCTGAGGAAGTAGGTGACTGTACCTG